>NW_027363322.1:572500-832500 GCF_046119375.1 Phyllobates terribilis
ATCTAGTTCCCATAACCTGTAATATATTTTTCAACAAAAGCATCCGGGCCATACTTGAACTTGTCTAGTAAATCAACAATTACAATATGATGTTCTCGAAAGTCTGAATATTAAAAATGGTGAACATTGGACATAATTTCAAAAAACATCACAGTAAAAGATAATGCCTTACCAACACCAGGTCAGATTACCAATGCACTGCAGGATGCAGCAAGCCTCCATGATAAAGGCGGGGGCAGCACATGTGCAAAATACTGATGCAGACAGCCACTCACTAACCTACCAATTCATGGAGGGGGTGGCTGTGTAGTATTATACATGCACACCGATGGAGTCTGCATAGGGCGCCAGTCACACAGATATGTGTGATACACAGTGTCTGGCTTGCAGCCTATTGATGTCTTGCTTGCAGCGTATTGATGACGCCCATAGTATTAGATCAGGCGGGTTGCCCAGAACTATATACATGCACCCCCACAGGACAGACGCCCCAATTCACCCAGCCAACACTAAAGAGGCCTGGCTGCATCCTGCAAAAAGATGTGCAAAAAAGATGAAAAATAGTATATAAGATAAGTACACCACATGAGGTATTGGACGATATTTTGGCCAAAATACGCAAGCTCACAACTCCATCGGTGTGCATGCATAATACTACACAGCCACCCCCTCCAAGAATTGGTAGGTTAGTGAGTGGCTGTCGGCATTAGTATTTTGCACATGTGCTGCCCCCGCCTTTATCATGGAGGCTTGCTGCATCCTGCGGTGCACTGGTAATCTGACCTGGTGTTGGTAAGGCATTATCTTTTACTGTGATGTTTATGTTCCCGAAAGTCCCGTAATTTCACTATTCTTAGAGTAAAGAATCGCCATCTATGATGACTGAGAAACCATCTTTCTTCTAGTAGGAGAGGGTGCCTCCTTGTCATCGTTGAAGGTCTATATGTAAAAAGTTCCTTAATAAGATCTCTATACTGTTTCTTCTTATATTTGTACATTGTAATAAGATCGCCCTTAAACCTTCATTATTCCAAACTGAATAACCCTAACTTTGATAACCTGTCTTGGAATTGCAGTGCACCAATTCCCTTAATAACCTTGGTTGCATTTGTCTGCATACGTCCTAGTTCAACTATGTCCGTCTTATACACCAAAGACCAAAATTATACACAGTATTCTAAATGTGGCTGAATTAGTGACTTGTATACAGACAAAACTATGTTCTTATCATAAGCATCTATGCCTCTTTTAATGCTTCCATGGTTCTATTTGCCTTGGCAGCAGCGGCCTAGCACTGGTTATTAAAGTTGAGTTTGCTGTCCACCCATACACCCAAGTCTTTTCCAGTGATGGTTTTCCCAGTGTTTAGTACATAATTGTACATTGTAATTTGTCCCAAGCAAGAACATTTATCTACATTAAACTTCAATTGCCATTTTTCAGCCCAAACCTCAAGCTTACATAAATCCCTCTGTAATATTACATTATCCTCCTATGTACTGATAACCTTGCAGAGTTTACGATCATCTGAAAATATTGAAATTTTACTCTGTATACCCCCCAAAAGGTCATTAATAATTGTATTAAATAGAAGTCCCAATACTGACTCCTGGGGTACACCACTTTTAAATGTGACCCAGTTAGTGTGTTCCATTAATAACCATCATCTGTTTCTTATCACTGAGCTTTTTTTTGTTTCTTTCGAAATCATCTATACGGTTCCAGACATATGGACCTTTTTAAGTGCTAATGTTTATGGTATTTACCAAAGAAGCAGTCACCCAATGACACTCTTCCTTCAGAGAATCTTCTGGGCCATGGAAACTGGCATGACTTTGGGGTTACTTGTAGTTTTGAATGATTCATTTTACTATTCAATGTACTAAAAATGGGGAAAAAAATCCATTTGTGGTGAAATTGGACCAAATACTGATAGTGGGACGGTAGCCTAAATCTCGGTCTCCTTTGAAGCTCAGCATATAGATGAGCTCCAGAGGAGCACCAAGACAGCGGGCACAGGGCCCTCACTGTCCTAGTGACCCATCAGCCCCCGAGATCATGTCACAGGGCACAGATGGGAGCTGGTAAATGGAAGCAGTGGCACTGGTTACATTTACGTGCTGCTGTCAGAGATTGACAGCAGCATTTAAATGATTAACTTGTCGTAATTAATTGCTGTACTTTTATGTTAGAGGAGCAGGAAAGAAGGAAAAGCCGAGCTGTGGAGTTAGTATCAGAAGAACGTACCAACTCCAACTGCAGGTAGAAAAAAATGTAAATACTTATATATTGTTAATATTGTATATTATAAATTATTTTCATGCATAAATTGCTGAATATTTACTATTATTTGTTGCAGTATATTTGGTATTAGTAATTATTATAGTTGGAAATTTGACTTACTGACACCACAGCCCTAGTTAAAAGGGTTTTCCACAAGTGAATATATTTATATATATACTAGATGGTGTCCCAATTCTAACGCATCGGGTATTCTAGAATATGTATGCGGCCGACTGGGCGCAATCAGCAGAGTGGTGTTTAAATTTGGCGCCAATCTCGCTGATTGGTCGCGGTCGGCTGGCGGCCGCGACCAATCAGCAGAGCGTTGTTTAAATTTGGCGCCAGAGCATTGTTTAAATTTGGCGCCAATCTCGCTGATTGGTCGTGGCTGGTGTCCGCGACCAATTAGCAGAGCGTTGTATAAATTTGGCGCCAATCTTGCTGATTGGTCGTGGCTGGCATCCGCGACCAGTCAGCAGAGCATTGTTTAAATTTGGCGCCAAAATCGCTGATTGGTCGCGGGCAGCGTCCGCGACCAATCAGCACAGCAGTGTTTAAATTTGGCGCCAAAATCGCTGATTGGTCGCGGGCAGCGTCTGTGACCAATCAGCACAGCAGTGTTTAAATGTTGCGCCAAGATCGGTGATTGGTCGTGGCCGCTATTTAAATGTGGCGTCCAAATCGGTGATTGGTCGCGGGCAGCGGCCGCGACCAATCAGCACAGCGGTGTTTAACTTTTGCGCCAAGATCACTGATTGGTCGCGGCCAGAGACCGCGACCAATCAGCGAATCGTATAGGTGAGGACCGGGGAGCAGAATCGTATTGGTGAGGACCGGGGAGCGCCGCTGCCTGTGTGGCTACTTCCGCTGCGAGAAGCCGGGAGATGAGCGGCTTCTCGCAGCAGAAGTATCCCGACCCGCAGCGCCGCTCCCCGGTCCTCCCTTGACACCCTAGCCGCATGGAGGTCAACGCCACTGCCTGTGCGGCTACTTCCGCTGCGAGAAGCCGGGAGATGAGCGGCTGCTCGCCGGTCGGGGTTCTTCTGCTGCTAGCGGCCGGGAGATGAGAGCCTCGCGCCAGTCATCTCCCGGCTGCATCGCCGCTGAGCTCCGTCCCGCAGATGAGCCTCTAACGGCCGCCATCTTTTTTCTGAAATCCCGCGTCGCTGATTGGCCGCTGCTGGACCAATCAGTGACGCGGGATTTCCCCGACAGACAGACAGACAGACAGACGGGATAAGACGATTATATATATAGATATACGCGGTGTGCAGAATTATTAGGCAAATTGTATTTTAGAGGATTATTTTTATTGTTGATCAACAACTATGTTCTCAATCAACCCACAAGACTCATAAATATCCAAGCTTAATATTTTTGGAAGTTGGAGTGGTTTTTTTAAGATTTGGCTATCTTAGGAGGATATTTGTTTGTGCAGGTAACTATTACTGTGCAGAATTATTAGACACTTTAATAAAAACCAAATATAATCCCATCTCACTTGTTTATTTTCACCAGGTAAACCAATATCAGTGCACAAAATATAGAAATAAACATTTCTGACATGCAAAGACAAAAACCCAAAAAATTAGTGATCAGTATAGCCACCTTTCTTTATGATGACACTCAACAGCCTTACATCCATAGATTCTGTCAGTTGCTTGATCTGTTTTCGATCAACATTGCGTGCAGCAGCCACCACAGCCTCCCAGACCCTGTTCCGAGAGGTGTACTGTTTTCCCTCCCTGTAGATCTCACATTTTATGATGGACCACAGGTTCTCTATGGGGTTCAGATCAGGTGATCAAGGGGCCCATGTCATTATTTTTTCTTCTTTTAGACCTTTACTGGCCAGCCACGCTGTGGAGTAGTTGGATGCATGTGATGGAGAGTTGTCCTGCATGAAAATCATGTTTTTCTTGAACGATACCAACTTCTTCCTGTACCACTTCTTGAAGAAGTTGTCTTCCAGAAACTGGCAGTAGGTCTGGGAGTTGAGCTTCACTTCATCCTCAACCCGAAAAGGTCCCACAAGTTCATCTTTGATGATACCAGCCCATACCAGTACCCCACTTCCACCTTGCTGGCATCTGAGTCGGAGTGGAGCTCTCTGCCGTTTACTGATCCAGCCTCTGGCCCATCCATCTGGCCCATCAAGAGTCACTCTCATTTCATCAGTCCATAAAACCTTTGAAAAATCAGTCTTAAGATATTTCTTGGCCCATTCTTGACGTTTTATCTTATGCTTCTTGTTCAAAGGTGGTCGTTTTTCAGCCTTCCTTACCTTGGCCATGTCCCTGAGTATCGCACACCTTGTGCTTTTTGATACTCCAGTAGCATTGCAGCTCTGAAATATGGCAAAACTGGTGGTGAATGGCATCTTGGCAGCTTCACGCTTGATTTTCCTCAATTCATGGGCAGTTATTTTGCGCCTTTTTTGGCCAACACGCTTCTTGCGACCCTGTTGACTATTTGCCATGAAACGCTTGATTGTTCGGTGATCACGCTTCAAAAGTTTGGAAATTTCAAGACTGCTGCATCCCTCTGCAAGACATCTCACAATTTTGGACTTTTCAGAGCCCGTCAAATCTCTCTTCTGACCCATTTTGCCAAAGGAAAGGAAGTTGCCTAATAATTAAGCACACCTTATATAGGGTGTTGATGTCATTAGCCAACACCCCTCCTCATTACAGAGATGCACATCACCAGATTTACTTAATTGGTAGTTGGCTCTCAAGCCTATGCAGCTTGGAGTAGGACAACATGTATAAAAAGTATCATGTGATCAAAATACTCATTTGCCTAATAATTCTGCACACAGTGTATATATATATATATATATATATATATATATATATATATATATCACACTATAATACAGTATGTCTTTTTTAGTTGAACAATTGGGATGTGGCTGCTGGGACCCCCAGGATGCCCAGTACTGAATCCAACTGGTTCTTATACATAAACCTTAAGTAGAGCCACATGAAGGTAAAAGGATCAGAGTGCCTGAAAAATGTATGGATCAGAAGGTGTTTTTCCCTGGATTGACTGTCATTCGTAGATGTAACAGAATCACTGGTCTTCTCTTCCACTTTTGGCTGAGGATTAGAGGATTAACATGAAACATGGAAACGATATTCTCTCATCAGACATATATGATGTTTAGTACTGATATGCCATAAATGTCAGTAGTATTACATTAAATGCAAAGGGACATTAATCAATTCGAAATGATTCTTTTTAGTTTTTTTTTTATTAAGAATTACATGGAAGAATGAAGAGATGTTCTTGGAGGGCCTTCTTCTGCAGATGTTACTTGCTGGTCAGAAGGCCACAGGTAGATGGTACAAGTCCTTCCACACAGGTGCATCTTTAATGGTGGACATGCTGTACTAGGCACTAGACATGAAGGGTTTTTCACATTGAGATGTTTGTGTTGCTCCGATGACAGGGAGCAAATATGCAGCTTTGTCTGATGGAGCGAGCAACCCTGGATAATCCACGCCGGCAAGATGATATCAGCCGGCGGAAGGTGGAACCTGTGAGAGGAGACAAAGAGACATAACTAATGTAAGTAATGGGACTACATATTAGAGCAGGGATGTCACACTCAAACACACAGAGGGCCAAAATGAAAAACTTGGACCCCACATAATCCTACATACAGAATAATGGCCCCACATAGTCCTCCGTACAGTATAATGGGCCCCACATTGTCCTCCATACAGAATAATGGCCCCAAATAGTGGTGGTGGTTCTGTTGTCGTGGGTCAAATATAACCACCCTGCGGGCCAGGTTTGGTCCACGGGCCAGAGTTTGACATGTATGTATTAGAGGATACTACTGTAGTGTCACTGTGACAGAATGATAGAGGAGTCGTATCCATACAGATGTACGGGGTCATTGTCAGTAATCCTACAGATAATATCTGCTCCACATGACTCCTTCTCACTGACTGACATCATGCAACATGGAGCTTATTGTTACACTTACCTCTTCTACTTCTTCTCTCTTCTACCTTCTCTGTTTTTTGTCGATCTTTCGATGCAGATTTTCTTTTCCCCTGAACTGGTGATTCTGATAAAAAAAAACAAGAAAAAGATGTATATTATAAACTCCTAAAAGATTAGCTTTGTATCTTTATATAGAATTCTGTTATTCTTGTACCCTGTAGTCCCGGTAATTGATTATTGCACCATAATAGGGAGAATATGTCATATATACATAAAACCACCTGAGGGTCTGAGAATTAGATTGCCTTGTGAACTGATTAATATGAAACCTGTAGGTTTTCCGATATGTGGTGTCTAGCCAGGGAACTATGTCCCCTTATTAACATGATAACACTGCGGCATCCTGCAAGTAATATCTTAAAATAAGTTAGCTAAAACCTCAGTGCATTCTTAAGGTGATAAGGATCAGTATAGGCCTAGATGGAGCCATGGGTGCAGTATTCAGAATCAGTTTGGCAGAAGACTGAATGGCTTCTTATGCATTAAAAATTATAACCTATGAGGCTATGTGCCCACGTAGCAGATTTGATGCAGAGCGTTTTTGCCTCTCTCTGGCAGAAAAAAACGTATGCAGATTTACATGCAGATTTACATGCGTTTTTTCTGCCAGAGAGAAGCGTTTTTTCAGCATTTTTACATGCGCTTTCGCATGCGTTTTTTCAAGAAGTTTTCCAAACGATTTTGAGCATCACTTGGAAAAGTGCTTGACAAGTTGGTCACACTATTTAAATCCATGCAACCGGCATGGATTTATATAGTGTGACCGAGTAATAGTTAAAAAAAAGAATAAGAATGGTAAAAAATTAAAAAAAAAAGATTATACTCACCTTCCGGTGTCTTCCCGGTGTCATCTCTGCTGCGTCCGGTCTCTTGCAATGCTCGCGGTGCTGTGAAGGACCTGCGGTGACGTCATTGAGTCATGTGATGGGTCACATGACTCAGTGACGTCATGACAGGTCCTTCACAACAGCGCGAGCATTGCAAGAGACCGGACGGCGTGGACAAAACACTGGGAGGACATCGGAAGGTGATTATAAGCTTTATTTTTTATTTTAAATTCTTTTCTTTACAGATTCTATGGTACCCAGGTCTGGATGAGAGTCTCCTCTCCTCCAGACTTGGGTACCATCCGCACATTAGAAAGCGCCAATTACGCAAGTACAGATGCAGTCTTGCGGAATTAGCGCGTTCTAATGCAAGTCAATGGCGGCGATTACGCTGCGCGTCCGCAAAATTAATGGACATGCTGCGGATTTTTGAGCGCAGCATAAACGCAGCGGAAAAATACGCAGCATGGGCATTGAAAGTGCGGAATTGCATTGGAGACCATGGGGGAAGGTTTACCAAGCGTTTCCCAAGTGTTTACGCTGTAGAAATTCCGCAGCGTAAACGCTTGAAAAACGCATCGTGGGCACACAGCCTAAGAGTGAGGATTTTTATAAAATGAAATGTTGGGCTGTTTTCACATTACACTTTTTGACACAGGCTGCAATAGAATGACCTATAGAGCTATACATACCTGACAATATGGATGACTGTCTGCCTTCAGCAGTGAAACACTGCTTGTCATCATCAGACTTAGAGGGGGAAGAATCTTTCTGCGTCTGGTTGTCATCAGATTTAGAGGGGGAAGAATCTTTCTGCCTCTGCTTATCATCATCAGATTTAGAGGGGGGAGAATCTTTCTGCATCTGGTTGTCATCAGATTTAGAGGGGGGAGAATCTTTCTGCGTCTGGTTGTCATCAGATTTAGAGGGGGGAGAATCTTTCTGCGTCTGGTTGTCATCAGATTTAGAGGGGGGAGAATCTTTCTGCGTCTGGTTGTCATCAGACTTAGAGGGGGGAGAATCTTTCTGCGTCTGGTTGTCATCAGATTTAGAGGGGGGAGAATCTTTCTGCGTCTGGTTGTCATCAGACTTAGAGGGGGGAGAATCTCTCTGTGTCTGGTTGTCATCCTCAGATTTAGAAGGGGGAGAATCTTTCTGCGTCTGGTTGTCATCAGACTTAGAGGGGGGAGAATCTCTCTGTGTCTGGTTGTCATCCTCAGATTTAGAAGGGGGAGAATCTTTCTGCGTCTGGTTGTCATCAGACTTAGAGGGGGGAGAATCTCTCTGTGTCTGGTTGTCATCAGATTTAGAAGGGGGAGAATCTTTCTGCGTCTGGTTGTCTTCAGACTTAGAGGGGGGAGAATCTTTCTGTCTGTTTGGTAGAAGAAAAACATATAAATTACAAGTGAAAACAATAGATACGGATACAACACCTGTCTGCAAAGCCCATTAGGACATCTGAATAACATGAAGGGGATGCTGTGCTCAAGACCCTCTTCTACCAGCAAGAATGGAGAATCACTAGCAATATTTATTTTCCTGTAATGAACTGGAAATTAAAGCTGGTCATAGTTATCAACTTTCATCACCAGCGTTATCACAAGTCAGAAACATGGTGATCAGCAATCATGTGGTCATCGATACTGGATTTAGTATCGACTTACACTCGTCTTGAATTTGGTGTTGTGAACACATATCAGAATGGACCCCATAAAAATAATTTGCTCACATGTCTGACTGTTTTGCACTTTCTGGTGAATACCCTGGAGGTGACTTGGGTTCTTCATTGTTCATCATCTTGGTATGGATGGAACAGAGCTAATACAAAGAGGAAAAAAAAATATTTTAATATTTTACAATTTTATTTTAATTACAGGTTGTATGGATCTTATTGGTCACATACTTACTTTAGAAAGCCTATGCGAAGATGATAGAAAGTTTTGGCTTTCCGGCCAGTCATTATCTTCACTTGTGTCCCCCTCATCTGAATCAATATGTTGATGTCTGCTACATCGAGCTGAAAAGTACAAGAGTTAATCGAGATTATTAGCATAATACTTTGTCCTGAACAGTCACCATTTGATCATGAATCAAGGTGGGGACTGATTCTCACTTAAAATGAAATACAAGACACACAGCAGCTTTCTGCAGATGATGTCTCATTCTACTTACTGTCAAAGTAGATGGTATCCTCTTCTGACTCAAGATCAGGAATGAACAGCGACTTCTGACTTAGAAGGTTGTCAAAATCTAAGTTACGCAGGAATGGATGAAATTTGATCTCATTTGCTCCTCCTTGAAAAGGAAAACAATGAATAGTGATATAGTTATTGTCAAAGAGACAAGTTTCTTAGGCCTCCTACACATATCCGTGTTTGCACTACATGTGGCATCCATTTTTCTTTCACGTATGCCACCCGTACCCATTATCATCTATGCTGCTGTTTTTTTGTGGCAGCACAGATGACAAGTGCCAATACAAGTCTATGGGACCCTGAAAAACACGTACATCACACAGATGGCATCCGTGTGCCATTTGTGTGCCTTCCTTACGCTGTATCTGTTTAACATTACAAAGTATAAGAGATACTTTATCATTTCTTTTTCTTTGCCGTACCGGAAAAACACTGATGGCACACTGATGGCACACTGATTCAAAACACTGATGACACTAGTACTGTTTTTTTCCGGTACTGGTTTCAGTACTGATTTTATACGGACGTGTGAAGGGGGCGTTAATCTGAACGGTTGACGTAACAGAGCCGAAGTGAAGTAGATGTACTGAAAGTCTTAGCATGAAGAATGGGGAATGGCCAAGCTGGTAGAGAACAAAACCTCAGTGCTGATCCTCATTATTCATTTTCTGTTCACAGAGGTGTAATAAGTCATTAATAATAGTATTATATACATTACCTGTCCCAAGTCTTTGTGCTGGATCTTTTCTGAGCAGCTCAATGATGATATCCCGAGCTGTGGCTGGAAAAGCCGAATTAGTAAGTTTCCAATATATGTCATCTGTTATGTAAAAAGCAAATATTACAGAAAATGAAACATCTTAATTTATTTTATCAAAACAAAAATCTTTTATATTAACAAAAGTAACTAAATCACACAACTAATCTATTCAAATAACAATGACATTACACAGCAATCAGATTATTTTACTTACCCCTGACAATATGGCTGTAAATGTCATATTTGGAAGGCCCATAAAATGGTACACGTCCTACAAGAAATGTATATAGGATGATCCCAATTGACCACCAGTCAGCTGGCCTTCCATAGCCTTCCTTTAAGATAACTTCTGGGGCTATGTAATGAGGGGAGCCAGCAATCTGGAAAAAACAGAGGAATGAGATAATGATCAGAGAACATAATTGTGACAAATAACATCAGTGGAAACGTTTTCTAGATGAGAAAGTATAAGAGAAGGAGAAATGGAGGAGATGAGTAAAGAACAAGTTCCTGCCTACCTCCTTATCATGGAACTCTCTGGTGATGTCCTCAATTGGAGCCTTGTAGATCTCTGATGTTGGTCTCATGAGGCAGAGTTTGGAAAGCCCAAAATCTGTAACTTGAATATGACCAGTTGACGTTATCAGGAGGCTGTGAAAAAAAGAGGATGTCAGCCCCAAGTTGCAAATAGTTTGTATAATAAACGATATCTTTTTTCCCCTTTCTTATACTACAAGTGTCACTTACTTTTCAGGCTTCAGGTCTCTGTGCATTACACCATAGCTGTGCAGATATTCCACAGCTAGAACCGTTTCTGCAATGTACAGACGAGCCAAGGGGACAGGTAAACACCCATAGTTCTTCATAAAACTGCCACAGTCTCCTCCTACAGCAGAAAGCAAATATGACAGGAGAGGGTTTGTTACAATGTAAATGACACATGAGGAGTGTGAATGAGAAATGAGCGGAGACATTGGGGCAGGACGTCATACACAGAGATATACTGTATAATAATGCAAAAAACCCTCCATTGGAGCATACCCGAATAGTAACTAGGACTGCACTAAATGTCTATGAAGCAAAACCACAAAGGTGCAAGAGCTGCACAAATAAGTGCAATGAAGCAACATCCCATATAAAAGCATGAATCTTTATTAGTCACGTGGAATAAATATTTAAAAATAACAAGGTAACTCATACAAAAAAGAGACACTATTCTGGCCAAAAAAGTATGAGCTATATATACTATGTATCTTGCAATAAATAAATATATAATTAGTTAAAGGTGTCAGCAGTCTCATTTGTGGTTTTGCTTTATATACTGTATAAGGCCGGTTTCACACGTCCGGATATTTCTGGTACCGGAAAAACCTGTGTCGGAGATGTCCGTGTGCCGCATCAGGAGCACACGTACCGGCGTTTGGGAATCAGTGTACAGTTAGCGTTATTCCCAAAAGCCGGGTACTGAACGCTGCGCTCATCATTTTCCCCTGCCGGCACTGCGATCAGCACCAGCAGGAGTTAATAATGAGAGTTGTAGTCTGCTCCCGGTGTCTCCACCTGTAAAAATAAGAATAAAATAAAAAAAAACCCTTATACTCACCTACCTGTCCTAAGTATCTCCTGCTGTAATCCATGCGACTACTCAGCAGAGGAGCTGGGGAGAATGACTCCTGCAGCGAGCGACGCCAGACCTCAGCTGAGCTCAGTGAGTGACAGGACACCGCTCGCTGAGCTCAGCGCAGATTCGGGGCCGCTCGCTGCAGGAGTCATTCTCCCCGGCTCCTCTGCTGAGCGGTCTCATGGATTACAGTGGGGGACATTTAGGACAGGTGAGGGTATAGATTTTTTTTTTATTCTTATTTTTACAGGTAGAAATACACTGGGAGAAGACAACCCTCATCATTAACCCCTGCTGGTTCTGATCGCAGCGCCGGCAGGGGACAATGATGAGGGCAGCGTTTAGCACCCGGCGCTAACTTTATCGCTAATTCCCAGGCGCCGACACATGTCACACGGATGGCATCCGTGTGCAGTATGTGTTTACACTGAACCATTGACTTGAATGGGTCTGTGTGATCCGTCCTGCTGGCCAAAAACAGACATGTCTACGTGTGGATCACATGGACACACGGTCCGTGGAAACACTGACATGTGCGCACATGTGTCAGTGTCTCCAGTACGTGTGGTAAACTGTCACCTCACGTACCAGAAATACTGAAGCGTGAAAGAGGCCTAATGTAGAGCGTATAAAGCAGAGTGACCCAATATAAAAAGACAGAGCCGTGCCTCATCTGCAAGCCTCTTATTCATTACTCTGTGAAATGCTCATCTATACAAACTGTTAGAATTGAGTCAAATCCTCCTTTTATCCTCAGTGGATATTTTTGCCATTCTCAGTGAGGACATTCACCAGAGACTTTCACAGAGATAATGATTTTCCTGGCATCTTGGTAACAGATAACTTATAGTAAATGCAGTATGGACATGTATCCGTCCATGTGGTCACATTCAGATTATGGAGAAGATGCTAGAGATAAGCAGATTGAGGCTGGATATAGGCACAATGGATATGACTTACCTGCTGCATACTCCATGACCATACACAGATGATGAGGAGTTGGAAAGGAGCACAACATGGAGGCCACAAAGGGACAATCAGCAAATGTTAGGATGTCCCTCTCTAGAAAGGCACGTTCAAGTCTTCTTGGAATATTCACGTTCTCCTTGTCCAGCTTCTTCATAGCGAATAGCTGGCTTGTGTATTTGTGTCGCACTAAGTGGACGGCTCTGGAGAGAAGGAAAATCCATGATTTATAATGAATTCTTACTAACATTTTGTCTATAAACCTCATCACATGATTGTCTGGTTACTACTAGATGTCACTAGAAATCCATGTAGAAATCCATCAAGTTACACAACATAAATGATGACCTATGCGAGGTCCTCATCTATGTCACGTCCTAACTGACCTAAATAATGACATATAGATGTGGCCAGTAGACATGAGCTAACACATTTGAGTGGAATTAAATTCTACTCAGATTTTGCAAAATTCTGCATTCACCAAAATGGCGTTTTGTTTTTTTGTTTGTTTTGTTTTTTGTAATTTGCTTACTCATGGATTTAGCAAAATGTCAAGCGTTGGCCACCATTTTCAAAATCTTGAAAGGCCATAAAAAAGTTTAAAAATAAACAAATTTTTATACTCACTTCTACGGCCCCACCGCCTCAACCGTCCGTTCCTTGCCGCATCCTCAAATCTCTGCTGCTAATGCTGAAATCGAAATGCCTGTCATACTGGGACGGGACTTCCAACATTGATGAGATCTGGGAGGATTATGCACAAGCGCAAGAACAGTCACGGTGTCACAATGTTGTGACTTTTTATGCTCTTGCATAGAACTCTCTCAGACCTTCTCAAAGCCTGAAGTCCTTGCATAGCGTGAGCGGTGGCAAACTGAAGAGGCAGTGAGGACCGGACGGGTGACGGTGAGAAGTGGAGGGGCTAGAGAATTGAGCAGTAAGGGGAGTATAAGTATGTTTCTTATGCTTATTATGTTCTGGGGCCTGGTGAGGCCCCAGAGCATAATAAGGGACATTAATTTCTCCTTGAATCGTATTTTCACAAGTCCACGTGAACAAGCAAATTAGAATTTTGCCTGATTCGCTCATCTCTTGTGGACAGTATGGACTCAGAGCATTTCTCTGTTGTACGGGCTGGGCACAGAGACAGAAGCATTGTCATAAGGAACACTAGGAAATGTATATTATGCAAACATAAAGCTCACCCATAAGCTCCACTGCTGATCAGTTTGATTGGTTTAAAGTCGGTCTTACTAGGACTTGTCTCCAAGTTCAATGATCCGGTCAAGGCCTAGAAATAATAAGAAATGACATTAAGACATAGAATCTGCAGGAAAATAAAAGCTCCAGATGCAGGAACTTCTCCTCTATATTATGTCCACGCTGATTACATTGCAGCAGATGTAGAGGACATGATGCAAGCCGGACCCTCCACAGACAGTATTATATTTTAAGGGGATATTCCCCATGCATAGATATCACTGTACTGCAGGGTATGATAAGGGGCATCACACAGAAGAGGCAGAATAACAATGCCATCATTACTCACAATAGATCTGATCTACATAAAAGCAAAGATATCCCATTGTCATCTGGGGTATAATATTATATGTGTAATTCATACCCCGTTATCTGATGATAAACAGACGTCTCCTCTGATACTTACACTGGCAGATTCGTGGATCTCTGGTGTCTCACATATTCCACCATCAGTACTGGCCGTCGACACAGTTATTTCTAAAATAATGATAAAATAATGAAAAGATGTCATGTATCAGTCTATATCAGTACTTAATATATAACACATCCATATAATGAAGGACATGACAAGATCTCTGTAAATGATATAAAAACTAGATATCTGGTATTCTGCACATACTAAATATACAGTATTTATGGCACATCCAGAGATAGATACACTGGGCGATTGTTCAGGATCTGATTACCGTATTTTTCAAGTTATAAGACACACTTTTTTCTGTAAAATGGGGGTGCGTCTTATCCCAACGTAGCTTACTGAGGGGGGGGGGGTTGCGGTGAAGCGAGGCCCCAGGACGCAGGGTCACTGCTGCAGGAAGCTGGCGGCGGCAGGAGTGGGGCGATGCTGTGGGCCCCAGGCTGGGAGGAGGGGGTGTTCGGCGGTGCAAGGATGCAGCGGCCCCTGGGCTTTCAGAAAATGTCGCCGGAGACTCCGCACTTCCATGATTTTCAGTGTGGTGGACTTCGGAAAAATGGATTCTGGAGATGGCGCATGCAGATTGAGATCTTGTCTCCCGAGATCTCAATCTGTGCATGCGCCACCTCCGGTGGAGATTTTCCCAAGGTCCACCAGATTGAAAACCATGGAAGTGCAGGGACTTCAGTGCAGCATCGCCCCACTCCTGCTGCTGCCATCTTTCCGCCGCCTTTCCCCTAGAAAAGTTACCACAAAATTGGATTATAAGTTGCTCCACCATTTTATTAAAAAAATGTTTTTCCTATTTTCCGCTCCAAAATTTCACCTGCTTCTTATGGTCCGGTGCATCTTATAGTCTTCAAAATATGGTATTTTTGAACAATTACATGATTGGGGATCTATCACCCTCATTTTGGAGCCGAGAAGACCACACAGGCGTGAAGTAGAATTACATGATCCCTCTCCATTACAGGGAATGAAGAGTAAATCTACATATTCTCTGCCATTCTCTATAATATCTGGATATTTGAATGTAAAATATTAGATGATCGGCTTACCTTCAATCAGATCAGTTTTTAGCTCTAACTGACTAATATTAGGGTCAGGCATGTTCACGGTTTGCCCCTCTTCGGAGTCACCTTCGGATGTTTCCTGATGGTTATAATATGTACAATTAGTATAACATTTCACAAATACTAAATTATCATATACAATAGATAGGAAGGAGTAAACATTGGATTTACTGGTAATTTCAGTATTGGACGGACTATACACAGCCACTCCCTCCAGTAAATCAACGATAATATATAAGGTACTTGTATATACAACTGATCTCTGTTATCAGAATTGCAGCATTTACAAGAAGGAAGATTGTGATGATCGAGCAAAACAGAGGCAGAAATACAAACTCCCACCGCTGAGTACAGACTGCCATCACAGATGATGGAGCCGCAGGGACAGGCGGTCATGAAATATCCTGTGCCTGCCTGGAGGGGACAAGGACATGTGATATAGAAGATGATGGCTCCTTACCAGGTGCTCCAGTGAGCGGGCCGGACTCTCCAGTATATTCAGGACATTTTGGGCCAGTTGTTTAAAAAAGGCCAATTTTCCACTTTGGGCTTTTTCTTCAGCCTATAAAGATGGAAATAAATACAAAAGGAAAATCATGAGAGAAAGTGCAGAATGGAGGAGGCCATTTATGTCACCATTTTACTCCTGTCTATCTGCAGCTACAATTACTACACATTTGGTACATTTTATATATTATATTGGTGTCGATCTAAAGAACAATTTTCTGTAAATAAACTTGTATTCCATTATTATTATTTGATTTGTATTATTATTATTATTATTATTTTTTATACAGCATAAAAACACTTGTATAATTAGTGGTGGTGAATTATGATGTCATAATAGCCGTGATGTCGTGATGGAATCTTGTGATGGAATCTTAACGGGGCATCTCACCGTGAAAGGAAGTTTCCTAGCAATAGTTAAGGTGGCAAAACCATAGTTTGTGCATCAGTACCAGATGCTTGAATGTAAGAAAGAACTGTGGGTACTTTACATTTCTAATCAGTGAGGCTAGTTCTATGGTCTGAGATAAATTATTAATATTTGTTATACACAATAAAAATCATAATTACATATTTATAAGAAATCCGGATTAAGGTGCTAAATGAAGTGTCTTTACTAAGGGACAAGGACTGGACTAGGAATGAAATCTAGCCCTGACATTTGAATCATACAGGCTCATGCTGCACTTTTACACCCTCTTCCCAAAATGGGGATCTCTATTACAAATATGACCCTGCCTGACACTGAAGAAAGTCTAAATTTTATTACTACCAATAATACCACTATACAGTAAGGGAGACCAACTAGACATAATAATAATAATTTGTGCAGATTGTCTGCTATTTACCTGTTGTACTAATGTCCTGATGTTCTGCTGTAAATGCTGAAGATATTCTGAGGTAATACGACCTTGGTAGTATTTGGTCAAGCAGTCCCGTTCAAGCTCCATAACCAGCCGGTAAGTGAAGCTGAGGACGCCATCGGGTAGTGGTAGCACACAGTTAGGGGTATAGGTGGTAAGAATCCCCTGGAGTAGTGCCAACTCCTGAAGTCTGTCTGGAGAAATTCCAGACATTTCAATGAAATGCGCAATCAGTATATCACTAGATAAGTAGCTAAACACTGACAACAATGACACCGGGGTATCAAAGTGACACTGAAGTGTAAACGCTTGTATAAGTAGTGGTTGTGAATTATGATGTCATAATAGCAGTGATGTCATGATGGAATCTTGTGATGGAATCTTACAGGTGCATCTCACCTTATAAGGAAGTTGCCTAGCAACAGCTAAGATGCCATCTACATAGACTGAGCATCAGCATCAGATGCTTGAATGTAAGAAAGAGCTATGGGTACTTCACTTTTACTTTGATAGGCAGGTGAGTATAAGGATTTTTTAATTTTATTCTTATTTTTACACTAGGACACAGCGGGAGCAGACTACTACTCTCATCATTGTCCCTTGGTTGTGCTGATCACAGCGCCAGCAGGTTACAATGATGAGGGCAGCATTCAGCACCCGGTGATTGGGAACAGCGGTAACTGTACTGCTGATTCCCAGGTGGCGGAATGTGCGCTCCTGATGCGGCACACGGTTGCCACACAGGTGCACATGGACACGTATATCTCCCGTACCGGTTTTTCCGATACTGGAAATATCAGGACATGTGAAACCGGCCTAACTCTGGACTCTGTAAACAGAAAAAACTGATGGCACTTCTAATACGAGAAATAGGTGTGAACAGGTGCTTACTAGGAGAAGCTACCTCCATATACAATTAACAAATAAAGTAGCAAACTGCAATGCTAAGTATGTAAGCATGAAATATGGAATATAAATAGCATTACTGCTATAGAAAATAGAAATAAATGAGAAATCTTAGCGCATAAATTGGCCAATTCATGTGTACCTGTCCCTTAGAGAGGTATTCACATTGGTAGGGTCCTGGCACTGAGAAACGCCTTACCGAGGCTGCCAGATACACATGAATTGGCCAATTTATGTGCTAAGATTTCTCATTTATTTCTATTTTCTACAGCAGTAATGCTATTCATATTCCATATTTCATGTTTACATACTTAGCCTTGCAGTGTGCTACTTTATTTGTTAATTACTCTGGACTCTGTGTGGCCTCTGTTCAGCGGTGTTCTTTTTATCAGAGGCTCGCAAAACTGTGGCCGACGGCACTTTTATTCACGCCTAATAAAAAGACGGACACCGTGGGATCACAGGCCAGACGGTGCCTCCATCTGCCTCATTACAGGGAATCTTCCGCCGGAGGCTCCGTCTGGATCACGTATTTCAGAGATTTACATGGAAACCCCGGTGTAAGCGCTGAGCGTAGAGCACAGGATAAATGTGGGCAGAGCCATATTGCGAACTCTGGGAGGCTGAATGAACAAACCAACAGCAGGTGAAGAATTGGTTTTATTTATTTATTTACACCGTTCCTCGTGCGGTTTAAGTGATTAGATGACTTTATTCTTCGGGTCGGTGCGATTACAGTGATACCAGATTCATATCGGGTTTTTACATTTGGCAGCTGTCACACACTAAACTTTTTTTTTTGCAAAGACTAGTTTTTGCATCGCCATATTTTCAGAGCTATAATTTTTCCATATTTCGGTCGACAGAGTTATGTGATAGCTTGTATTTTGCGGGACAAGTTGATGTTTTTATTGGTACCATTTTCAGGCATGTGACATTTTTTGATCGCTTTCTATTCTGATTTTTGGGAGGCAGAATAAACAAAAACCAACAATTCAGTAATTGTTTTTTTAGTTTTTTTTATGCAGCTCTGCGTGTGGTAAAATTAATAAGGCAGCTTTATTCCTCGGGTCAGTACATTTACAGCCATACTGCATTTATATCTTTTTTTATGTTTTGGCGCTTTTACACAATAAAAACTATTTCATAGAAAAAATCGCTTTATTCTAAGAGCTATAACTTTTTTATTTTTTGGCTGATGGAGCTGTATGGTGGCTTGCTTTTTGCGGGACAAGATGATGTTTTCAGTGGTATAATTTTTATTTATATTCGTCTCTTTGATCGCGTTTTATTCCACTTTTTGTTCGTTGGTATGATGATAAAGCACCGTTTTTTGATTCTTTTTTTTTTACTGTGTTCACTAAAGGGGTTAACTAGTGGGACAGTTTTATAGATCAGGTCGTTCCGGATGCGGCGATACTAAATATGTGTACTCTTATTGTTTTTCTTCATAATAATATTTTATTTTTTTATTATTTTTTTATTTTAAAAAAAATATTTTTACAACTTTTTTTTCACTTTTTTTACTTTGTCCCACTATGGGACTTTCACTTTCAGCAGGCTGATCGCAGTTCTAAGGTATAGCAGTGCAGGATCACTGCTATACCTTGTAAACTGTCAGTGCTGCAGACACAAGCTAGTTTGATCATGCACTGCGCATGGTCAAACTAACATGCTGGTGCCTGGTGACACAGGTGTCGTCATGATGACATCGTGTCACCATGGCAACGATCGGGACCCCGTGAGGACAGCGCAGGGTCTCCGATCCAAGAGCAGAGGTGCTTCTGTCCCTCCACTCACTTGCTAAATGCTGCGATCGCAGCATTTAGGGGGTTAAAGTGCCGGGTGTCAGCTGTCAAAATCAGCTGACAACCGGTGGCGATTGATCCCGCACAGCCTGTGTCGTAATAATACGTACCTGGTCCATAAGGCCCAGGGCACAGGGACGTATTATTATGCACAATGTCAGAAAGGGGTTAAAGCTTCTGACGCGCCCCTGGGCCTGCTGTGTCGTGCGGCATCGCGCGCACGGGGGCTTACCCGGAGCCGGATCAGATGGGGGTAGTAGTCTCGTGGCGGTGACCCGGTCCGTGCCCAGGGAGTCAAACTGAGCGGCAGTATTTAGCAGTAGATGTTATATTGCTCGACTACGCCACCCGTTGAATGCAGTTATGAGACCGCCGCTGCAGGGCAGACCGCTGAGGCCGGTGGTACGGTTGTGCAGCGGGGATGGTATAACCCCCAACGGGAGGGGTATAGCCTCAGGGCAGCGGATGTGGATGATGAAACACTCAGAGACGGTGCGGTGTAGTTCAGGGTCTTTACTGGTGGCAAAGGTAGACCCTCCTGGAGTACTGGCTAGCGATCGGGGCCTGGTCAGTCCGTGAGCAGATGGAATCTTCCCTGGCCAGGCGGAGTTGTAGGCCTCCCCAACTAATCGTACTCTTCTGGCTACCTTGCTAGAGGCTGGTAAAAGTAGCCCACGTCCCTGAGTGTACCGTGTGGTGCTCACCCGTATGGCCGGTGACTCATAGAATCATAGAATCATAGAATGGTAGAGTTGGAAGGGACCTCCTGGGTCATCTGGTCCAACCCCCTGCTCAAAGCAGGATTCACTAAATCATCTCAGACAGATGTCTGTCCAGCCTCTGTTTGAAGACGTCCATTGAAGGGGAACTCACCACCTCTCGTGGCAGCCTGTTCCACTCATTAATCACCCTAACTGTCAAAAAGTTTTTTCTAATATCTAATCTGTGTCTCCTCCCATTTAGTTTCATCCCATTGCTTCTAGTCTTTCCTTGTGCAAATGAGAATAAAGATGATCCTTCTACAATGTGACAGCCCTTGACATATTTGTAGACAGCTATTAAGTCTCCTCTCAGTCTTCTTTTTTGCAAGCTAAACATTCCCAAATCCTGCAACCGTTTCTCATAGGACATGGTTTGCAGACCAGTCACCATTCTGGTCGCTCTTCTCTGAACTTGCTCCAGTTTGTCTATGTCTTTTTTAAAATGTGGTGCCCAAAACTGTACACAGTATTCCAGATGAGGTCTGACCAAAGAGGAGTAAAGACCGATAATGACTTCACGTGATCTAGACTGTATGCATCTGTTAATACATCCCAGAATTGTATTTGCCTTTTTTGCTGCTGCATCACACTGTTGACTCATGTTCAGTCTATGATCTATTAGTATACCTAAGTCTTTTTCACATGTACTGTTGCTTAGCTCTATTCCTCCCATTCTGTATATGCTTTTTTCATTTTTATTGCCCAGATGTAGTACTTTGCATTTTTCCCTGTTAAAAACCATTCTATTGGTTGCTGCCCACTGCTCCAGTTTATTTAGGTCTTTTTGAATCCTCTCTCTCTCTTCTCTAGTATTAGCTATCCCTCCTAGCTTTGTGTCATCAGCAAATTTAATCAGTTTACCCTCAATTCCTTCATCTAGATCATTGATAAAGATGTTGAACAATACAGGTCCCAGGACGGAGCCCTGTGGTACCCCACTTGAGACATTCATCCAGCTGGATGTGAAGCCATTTACAACCACCCTTTGAGTCCGATCACTAAGCCAGTTATGAATCCACCTAACAGTTGCCTGGTCCATTGCATACTTGGTCATTTTTTCAATAAGGATGGTGTGAGATACTTTGTCAAATGCTTTGCTGAAGTCAAGATATACTATATCTACAGCATTTCCCTGATCCACCCGGGGCCTTCTGGTAGCTTCTGCTCCACGACGGCGGTGCTGGTCCCTTGCGTGTGACCGTGCCTTCGGGTTTCTTGGCCAGAGGACCTGAAATCCCCTGCCGGGCGGTTTCTGCTGCTGGGTAAGGATTAGTCCCCACAGCCTCGGACTCCGGGTCCGGTAAGAACTCTTCAATCAGGGCGAGCTCTACAGCTTCCAGCCCCTGATCTCTTTTAGCACAGCTCCCACAGAGCTCCTGATCTTTCTTGCTCCTAAAGCTGCTCCACTACAGACCAGACTGTGTCTCTGTCTGTGTTCTCTCACTCTCTTCTAACCCTGCCTCAGCCCCAGCTTTATATAGGGGAAGTTCTTCCCCTCCCAGGACTGGGCAGGAGGTGTGGCATGCATAGGATGTCTGACCAGGAAACCTCCCACCTGCTCACAGACGTAATATTGCTATTACTGTGGAAACCAGACCCCTGGGGTGCCACATTCCCCCCTAGTAAAATTTAGTACTCCGGGACTAAACATATTTTTGTAAAACATAACAAGTAAAAACAGAAACAGTACAATAAAGAAGAACACATTAGGATGGTCACGGCATGTCCGCAACCGGGTGCAGTCTTTGAAGAAAACAAAGGTGTCCATTTCACCAAGAGACCGGGAGCCGTAACCAGGTAGGGGTCTGTCCTGCCCCGAGTCCTTAACAGTCTTTGTCCTTTCCTGGGTTACGCTCCAAACATATGTACAAAGGATTCCGGATAATCCCTAAATGACACCTATAAAATAACTAAAAATACACAATTATTTACAGGTAACAGAAAACAGGTAAATACAAATAAACAGTCTAAACACTTAGATCCTCCAACGTACGGGCAACTGGCCTCTAGTGGCTCTAGTGGACCTACGGAGCTGACTGACTGGTCCTGAGCTACGGGATGTAGGAGCTGTCAAAGGTAAACTGGGCAGCTGTCTACGGGCTCTTTGGCTCACTAGGGGCACGGCAGGCTCACTATAAGCAGAGGGTTGATCCTCCTGGTCTGCTTGTGTGGGGTCTTCTGCCTCCTGGACCGGCTGCTCTTCCAGCTCTACCTGTTTCTCTGTAGGTACTTGAGATGCTGGTTGGAGGAAGGTGAGGACGGGTACCACAACAGCGCCATTGACTTGAGTCCAAGACCGAGGGAAGTCTCCGAGCACAGTACTGACCATATCTTCCCTTTCCTCTGCGGGTCGAGGGTCTTCTTGTTCTTCTTCAGGGCTTCGTAGCTGTTCGGGACACTTCTTCAGGTGATCTCGGGAGACAATGGCTGTGGTTTCTCCTCCGTCCTTACTGATTATGCAGACTTTCGGGTTCTCATGGCTTGAGGGCAGTACGGTGTACGGGTCCTTCTCCCACTGGTCGTCCAACTTGTGGAGGCGTCTCTTCCTCTTCAAGACCTGCTCTCCAGGTACCAGGGGAACAGCGGGAGCATACTGGTTGTAAGTCTTCTCCTGTCTTTCTCTAGCTTGACAGAGACTTCGCTCCACGCTCTCCTGTACTTTCCGGTACTGCTGCTGCCTTTCTGTGTCCCAGTCTGCTTCTGGTGAAGTGTCCTCGGGTGTCAGGACTCCCATCTCCAGATCAACAGGAAGCTTACCAGGTCTTGCTCTCATTAGGTAAGCCGGGGTACAGTTGGTAGAACCTACCAGGATGTGGTTGTATAGGTCCACCAGATCAGGCAGTTTCTCAGGCCACAGACTGCGTTCTTCCAGGGGCAATGTTTTCAGAAGATCTATCACCACCTGGTTCATTTTCTCGCAGAGCCCATTGGTTTGCGGATGATAGGGTGTTGTTCTTATCTTCCGGCAGCCATACAGAGTACAGAACTCCTGGAAGACTTCCGCTTCAAAGGCTGGTCCTTGGTCCGTCAGCACCTGCTCTGGGTATCCGTGTGGACGGCAGAAGTGCTGCTGGAAAGCTCTAGCTGCTGTTTGAGCCGTTAAGTCCTTGACCGGGACCACCACCAGGAACCGGGAGTAATGATCTACGATTGTGAGGGCGTAGACATACCCAGATCTGCTTGGAGCCAGTTTCACATGGTCCAGGGCTACCAGTTCCAGTGGCTGTCGGGTGATGATGGGCTGCAAGGGAGTCTTCTGGCTGGCACGGTCCTTCCTTCTTAGGTGGCACGGGCCACAGTCTCTGCACCACCTCTCGATGATTCCTCTCATGCCTACCCAGTGGAACCGCGCACGCAGCAGGAACTCCAGCTTCTTCCATCCGAAGTGCCCAGCTCCGTTGTGGTATGCCTCCAGCACCATAGCCGCGTCTCTTCTTGGCACCACTACTTGCCAGATCAGTTCATGCGTCCGGGAGTTAACCATTCTGCGGCACAACTTCCCCTTGTAAAGGAACAGTCGACTCTTCTCAATCCACAGTTGCTTGGCCTCCTCCGGAGCGTCTGGGTCAAGGCGGGCATCTGGCTGAGTCAGCATCTCCTTCACCAGTCGGACGGCGGGGTCACTGTCTTGCGTTTCCGCCCAGTTGTAATGAGGTAAGGGGTTGAACGTAGCGGATTGCTTACTCCTTACACGGTGGGAATACTGGATAGTCCCATGCCGGTGGAACGCGGGAAGTTCAACTTCTTCCAGTTCCTCTGGATCTTCCCCCACGTCCGGTAGGTTTGGCATTCTGGACAAGGCATCCGCGTTGGTATTGGAGCGTCCTGCCCGGTATTTGATTGTGAACTCAAAGTTGGACAGGCGGGCCATCCATCTCTGCTCCAGGGCACCGAGTCTTGCCGTATCCAGGTGTGTCAACGGGTTGTTATCCGTGTACACGGTGAACCGGGAAGAGGCGAGGTAGTGCTTAAAGCGTTCGGTGACTGCCCACACCACTGCCAGGAATTCTAGCTTGAATGAGCTGTAATTCTCAGGGTTTCTTTCGGTGGGTCGCAGTTTTCGGCTGGCGTAAGCAATTACCCGTTCTTTCCCCTGCTGGATCTGGGACAGTACGGCTCCTAGCCCGATGTTACTTGCGTCGGTGTAGAGGATAAAGGGCTGGCTGTAATCAGGGTACGCCAGGATTTCATCCCCCTTGAGGGCCATCTTCAGCTGGCGGAAGGACTCTTCTTCCAACTTCTCCCATCTGAAGGGCGGCTTCTGGTTCTTGGCCTTCCTGGACTGGCCTATCAGGAGGTCCTGCATAGGAGCTGCCTTTTTGGTGAAACCCGGAATGAACCTTCGGTAGTAGCCTACCAACCCGAGGAACTGCCGCACTTCCTTTACGCTGGAGGGGCTTGGCCATTCCTTAATTGTGGTGATCTTATCAGGGTCGGGAGCCACTCCGTCAGCACTCACCACGTGTCCCAGGTACTGCACCTTTGGTTTCAGGAGGTGACACTTGGAGGGTTTCACCTTCAGGCCGTAGTTTGCCAGGGCTTCGAACACTTCTGCCAGGTGTTTCAGGTGGTCCTCGTAGGTCTTGGAGTAGACGATGACATCGTCCAGGTATAACAGGACCGTCTCAAAGTTTCGGTGTCCCAGACAGCATTCCATCAACCGTTGGAAGGTTCCTGGTGCGTTGCAGAGTCCAAACTGCATGCAGGTAAACTCGCTAAGTCCCATCGGGGTGGTGAATGCGGTCTTCTGCCGGTCCGCCTCTGCTACAGGAACCTGACAGGACCCGCTAGTGAGATCCAAAGTAGAGAAGAAGTTAGCAGATCTTAAAGCAGCCAAAGACTCCTCTATCCTTGGTAAGGGGTACGCATCTTTGTGTGTGATACGGTTGATTTTCCGGTAATCTACACACATTCTCATGGTGTTGTCTTTCTTTTTAACCAAAACCAGTGGAGCTGCCCAGGGGCTACAGCTATCCCTAATTACCCCAGCCTCCTTCATGTCTCTAAGCATCCCCTTGGCGTATTGGTAGTGTGCAGGGGGTACGGGTCGGTATCTCTCCTTTATGGGAGGATGGTCTCCCGTGGGGATATGGTGTTCTACCCCCTTTACTCGCCCGAAGTCTAACGGGTGTTTACTAAACACTCTCTCGTACTCTTGAACCACCCGATAGACTCCCTGTTTCTGGTGTGAGGGAGTGGAGTCAGTACCCAAATGTAGTTGCTGAAACCAGTCCTCTATTGTTTTCTTAGAGCCGTTACCTTCCTCTGGTTGAGATGGAGGCAAGGGTTCCACGGCCTGTACAGAATTCTGGTTTATGGTGAACAATTTAGCTAGCGTGGCATACCGGGGCAGGTGTACTTCTCTCTTCCCGATGTTTATTATGCGAACGGGCACCCTCCCATGGCGTACATCAACCACCCCCCGTGCTGTCAAAATGGTGGGCCTACTGTCTGAGTAGACGGGTTCTACCATTGCTTGGTAGTCTCTACCTCTTAGACCAATAGCTGCCCGGCACCAAATCATCATTTCACTTTTTGGGGGCATGGCAATAGGGAAAGGGTCACACATTCTCACGCTTCCAATCTCACCACCGGAGAGTTCCACCTGTTGCCGCCGCATCAGTGCCCGGATCTCTTTTTGGAGCACTCGCTGCTGGCCGGAGCTGGCGTTCTTGGCAACCTGCTGTAAAATGAAAATCACCTCTGCAAGACAATTTTCAATCACATTAGTTCCTAGCGTTATCTTTGGGTGACTCTCGCGCTTGTCAATGTCTACAATGATCAGTCCCTGTGCTGCCAGTTCGACTCTACCGATTTTAATGGTCATCTCTTTGAATCCGATCTGTGGCACGGGTTGACCATTGCTGGCGATGATACTCAAGTCGTCGTCAGGGTAGCGGGTTATATCCGAGTCATTCCAGTACTGCTTGAAGAGCACGTACGGGATGGTGGTGACCTGTGACCCGGTGTCAAGTAGGGCACTCATAGGAATGCCATCCAGTACCACAGGCAAGACTGGACGTCCTCCCACATATTTGTCACGCCAGTTCGATGGGCCTGGTGATCTTATTCCTAGGGGTTGGCCCTCTACCCGAGGTTGTGCCAGTTTAAAGGACAGTACCTTGCCATATGTCCGGGTTGATTGCAGCGGCGGCAGATGGGCTGTCCGTCCTCGTTGTATCGGTCGCTGGGTCTTCCTCTGGCCGGTGGGGTCCTCCTTGGTCGACGCCACGGGATGTCCTCCGGTCCGGATGCCAGCTGGATCTTCCCTGGAGCAGCAACCTGTAAAGACTGCACAGTTCGGGTTAGCGCAGCTACGCTTTTAGCTAGCTCTTGGACCTGATGGTGCAGGTCTGGAGCCGGGTCATTGTTCAAAGCCTGCGCATCAGCCCCCACAGGCCCTGCCGACAAGGGCGCCGCCTCCTGGTGGTAAGCGGTAGTAGGGCGCCTGTGGGTCACAACGCCACCCGGTGCCGGTTCTCGGAGCACCCGAATGGCTCTGTCCTTGAACTGTGCAAAGTCCAGATGAGGATCCTGTAAGGCCATTGCCCGCAACTGGGTTCGGTGGGCATTGCAATATAGTCCCTCTATAAATTGTTCGGTCAACAGCCTGTCCTCCTTTCCCACGCCGTCAGGGTCGGTCTGCTTAATGGCTCTCAGGGCCTCTTGTAGGTTTAGTGCATAGTCCCTTATATTCTCATGTGCTCGCTGTTTGCACCCGTAGAATCTAAGCTTAATCTCAGCTGAGGTGCGGGTATCAAAGGTGTCCTTCAGCCGGGTTAATATCCCTGCGACAGTCCTCCTCCCAGGCGGCCAGGACTTTACCTCCCTTTGGGCTGCCCCGGTTAGTTGGGACACCAGGATGCTCACTTTTTGCTCTTCTGTGAGGGGGTACACCTGGAAGAGGCTATCCAGCTTTTCTCTAAAGTCATTCAGGGTATGTGACTCCCCTGAGTACTGGGGTAGCCAGGCTGCCCCCGGGATATAGGGCATAGTGAAAGGCATGACCGCAGCAGCGGTGGCGCTGGCGGTGGCTGCGGCAGTGAAGCTCTCCTCCGTATCCGACATCTTCCTCCCCCCTAGTGGACCGTGGCCTACCTTGCGATGATCCTCTTCCGTAGGCCGCGGCTCCGCAGTGGATCGTCAGGGTCGAGGACCTTCCGTCGCACTCCTATGACGTCGGCGTCTGCTGGGCTCCTTCCAGGACCTTACGCAACGTCCGGACGTGAGGCGGGGCTTCAGTTCTCGCGGGCTTTTCGGAGTCCACGCCCCTCTTCTTCCTGCGCGGCGTCTTCAAGATGGCGTCCAACGGCGGGAAAACTCCACGGATGGCGGGAAGGAGGTGGAAGATGGCGTCGGATGGCGGGAATCTTCACCACAGGTAAGTTTAAAAGTCTCTTTTTCAGGCGCGCAGTACCCGGTGGTTGCGGGCACGGAATCCTGCCGACTACGCCAAAAGTTGACGCGCCCCTGGGCCTGCTGTGTCGTGCGGCATCGCGCGCACGGGGGCTTACCCGGAGCCGGATCAGATGGGGGTAGTAGTCTCGTGGCGGTGACCCGGTCCGTGTCCAGGGAGTCAAACTGAGCGGCAGTATTTAGCAGTAGATGTTATATTGCTCGACTACGCCACCCGTTGAATTCGGTCATGAGACCGCCGCTGCAGGGCAGACCGCTGAGGCCGGTGGTACGGTTGTGCAGCGGGGATGGTATAACCCCCAACGGGAGGGGTATGGCCTCAGGGCAGCGGACGTGGATGATGAAACACTCAGAGACGGTGCGGTGTAGTTCAGGGTCTTTACTGGTGGCAAAGGTAGACCCTCCCGGAGTACTGGCTAGCGATCGGGGCCTGGTCAGTCCGTGAGCAGATGGAATCTTCCCTGGCCAGGCGGAGTTGTAGGCCTCCCCAACTAATCGTACTCTTCTGGCTACCTTGCTAGAGGCGGGTAAAAGTAGCCCACGTCCCTGAGTGTACCGTGTGGTGCTCACCCGTATGGCCGGTGACTCGGGGCCTTCTGGTAGCTTCCGCTCCACGACGGCGGTGCTGGTCCCTTGCGTGTGACCGTGCCTTCGGGTTTCTTGGCCAGAGGACCTGAAATCCCCTGCCGGGCGGTTTCTGCTGCTGGGTAAGGATTAGTCCCCACAGCCTCGGACTCCGGGTCCGGTAAGAACTCTTCAATCAGGGCGAGCTCTACAGCTTCCAGCCCCTGATCTCTTTTAGCACAGCTCCCACACAGCTCCTGATCTTTCTTGCTCCTAAAGCTGCTCCACTACAGACCAGACTGTGTCTCTGTCTGTGTTCTCTCACTCTCTTCTAACCCTGCCTCAGCCCCAGCTTTATATAGGGGAAGTTCTTCCCCTCCCAGGACTGGGCAGGAGGTGTGGCATGCATAGGATGTCTGACCAGGAAACCTCCCACCTGCTCACAGACGTAATATTGCTATTACTGTGGAAACCAGACCCCTGGGGTGCCACACTTCCGGCGCAACTTCAGACACCGCTCAATATACAGTGATCGGCAGCTGTAACAACGCCCCGGCACTGACTGACAGCTCAGCAGTACATCAGTACAGATCCGGCTGTCAGTCTTTACAGGGAGCGGTTACAGGGGCCGCTTAGCCGGCTGTCAGTCAGTGCCAGGGTGCGGTTATAGCCGCCGCTCACTATGTACTGAACAATGACTGAAGCCACGCCGGCCGCGCCTCTATGACTGAAAGCTGGAGGCTGCCGTGGGGAATAAAGTGCATTTCCTCCCGGTAGCCGGCCTTTCAGTAAGACGCCCGGCAGCTTTATAAACCTGCAGATTAACCCCATATCTGCAGGTTAATAGCGTTTAGGGACATGACAGGTTCCCTTTAAAGTATAGAGTGAAAACCACCGGTGGCAGAGCTTCACCAAGGACAACTCACCGGCGTCTAAATGATGTGCACATACCCTTAGGCTACGTTCTCACAATGAGTTTTGGGTTAGTTTTTTATGCTGTATATTTTCGAAAAAAATTCAAGTAACCTATTTTACTTAATGGGGCAGAAAATCTGCTATATCTAAAACTCACTAGAAGCTCATTGTGGGGACGTAGCCTTATACCTCGAAAATCAGAGGGTCCGAGTCATCATTTTGCTTGTTTTTTTAACAATTGATAGCATGTGAACCCCTCTTAGTAATCCTGCAAAACCTTTACTAAAATCTGTGCTGTGCCGTCATAGGGCCCAATACAACATTGTATTTTTTCAAGTCCCTTTTCTCTTTTGTATCATTTGATTTTTTTGTGCCAAATTCCTGAAAGTGGCGCACCTGGTTCATGGATTTTGCCCAAAATCAAAACTGTATTTTTTTTGTCTTTAAACCTTTTTGTGTCTTTGTATCGCAAAAAAGTGGCATGCTAAAATGTTGCAAAGTTTGTGCAAAAAAACCTCCCGGACTACAGAACACAAAATCACTTGAAATATATTTGAGTAAAAATGTGACGACTTTTTAAAAAGTCACAATTAGATAATTAGCCGGAAACCCCATAATGATCAATGAAAAAAAAGGGAACGCTGCAGACTTCAAAAAGGCGCAAATTAAAAGAAGAACAAGGCGCAAATGAAAAACACTAAAAACTAGAAAAAAAAGGTGCAAATACACTAATGAATTGTCCCATAGCTTTATAACAGTGCCATAATATGCAGCTTGTGTTGGAACACCCCCCATTATAAAGGGGAACGTGACATCTAGTAGTCGGGTGGTATTACATTTCCAGGAACAGCACAATATGGAGGTCACAGAAGATACATGAACTGTTCCTTCATGGAGGATATTTTATAAAATGAACACGCGGTATCTATACGCTATGGGGGAGTCACTTACATGAGGGTCCGCATGGTCCATAGCAATCTTGTGGAGGTCCAGCAGAGCCTTATTTACGCCCTTTTCAATTTTCAAGGCATTCTCCATAGCATTGGTGCCATTCCCCCATTCATCGGCCTCAGATTTGTGGAGCAAAAATGGACAAAACATTTCATTAATGGCGGATAAATAACGACTTCTATCTACGGATATCTACGCACAACCTGAAGTGACATTCCCTCCAGGTTTCATAATTTCACCTGATTTGTACCTTAAAGTCCAAGTGTTTTCATCATCTAGGTAGATCCAGGTATGGGAGTAAGTTAGTAGCAGCGAGGGCTTCATGCTTCTTGGAGGACCAATACCGGCTTGGGATATTTTTATGGACGTTATTCCATAATGTCTACAAGTCTCAAAAACTCTATTTCTTCAGAGCAGATGTCCGTCCTGACAGACTATTGACCAACATCTGCTAATTGGCTGCAGAGGACATAACAAGTCATAGCAATGTCCGGAAAAAGCGGTGCTGAAGTCCTAAATGTAATAAGCTGGGGATGTGCAGTAGTGGACAACCCCTTTAATGAACTTGATTACTTAAAGGGGATGTCCACTAATCAGACAACCCCTTCTAAATCCCTATGTTTCTCCCCAGTAAAATAACACTTATATTCACCTTCGGTGTTGGTGTTGTACCAGCTGTCTCGGCACTGGCTCTCCCGGGGCTCATGTCACATAACAATGGCACTGGCATACCGCTAATAACGGCAGACCCCGCAGCTGCTTTGCAACTGTGAGACAGGTGGCGATGTCAGCACAGGCATCGGGCCCCCCGCATCCAGCATCACACTTTCAACTGTATCCGCATTCTGGATGCAGATACAATTGAAAGGAATGATGGAGGAGGGAACCGTCTGCTCCCTCCTCCATCATTCTCCTCTGTGCTTCTGACGTCTCAGCTCAGTGGACGTGATAACGTCCCAAAATCGCATCCACTGTGCCGAGCTGAGCATAGTTTCAAACCACATGCTGCAAAGACCAGAACAGCAGGGGAATGGGGAGAGGTGAGTATTTTTTTTTTAATTAATAAGTAGTTTGTGAGGGCCATCATATTATTTGGAGGGCAAACTGGAAGGCCATGATACTATTTGTAGGGCTACTTGGAGGCCATCATATTATTTGAAGGGTTATTTGGGGGGCATCATCATATTTGGGGTGCTAAAATACTAATTTTAGGGCTGTCTTGGGGACCATCATACTATTTGGAGAACTATGTGGGGGCCATCATTCTACTATTTGGAGGATTATGTGGGGAGCATCATACTATTTGTAGTGCTCTGTGGGGGCCATTATACTACTATTTGAATGGCTATGTGTCAGGCTATCATACTATTTGGAGGGCTATGTGGGGACCGTTCTATTATTTGAAGAGCTGTATGGGGACTATTATACTATTTGGAGGCCTATGTGGGGTCCATTATATTATTTGGAGGGCTGGGTGGGGACTATTATATTGTTTAGAGGCTTATGTGAGGACTATTATTTTATTTGGAGCGTTGTGTTTGGGCCATTATACTATTTGGAGGGCTGTGTGGTGAGGGGCATTATACTGTATAAGTGGCTGATGGGGGTCATTATACTGCTTGGGTGGATAGTGGGGGCCATTACACTGTATGAGGACCATTATACAGTGTGGAGGGCTGTGCGGGGTCCATTATACTGTGTGGAGGGTTATGCGGGGGCCATCATACTGTGTAGAGGTCACTGGGGTTTATCATACTTTGCGGGGGTACTGTAGAGTCATCATACTGTATGTGTGGAGGGTACAGTGGAGAAATTCACTGTGGGGGTATCTTACTGTGTTTGGGGGCACATTTTTGGCCATTAAAGGAGTATCTTAGTACGTGGGAACACTAGGGGGCTTCAATTGGGGCAAAATTACTATGGAAGGGTTGCAAACTTGTGAGGTATGCTCTTCTGTGACCCCGCTGAATATTAATGTTTTTTTGTGGGGGTTTAATTATTTCTTCTGCTATGGGACCCCATGATTTCCATGTATGCTCAGGGAAGGTGATAAATCATAAATTAGCTGAATGGAGCTCAAAAGAATAAAAACAAGAGTAGTTACTTCTCCAGTCAGATCAAACTCACTGATGATATCCCAGTTAACTCATTCTGCAGCCAGCAATAGAAATCTTGCTTTAATCTGTTCATATAATCTTATATTTGTGATTCTGCTATTACTATGATGTGGCGTTCTCATCGCAGGCGTTGATACCATGTAAAGGCCTCATACAGGGTCGGACTGGGGTGCCTAGGGCCCACCAGGAGAATTGACTCTAGGGGTCCACACTACAGCATCCATAAACGGTTGTATTACTCGTTCATTTTTCGGCCCCTCCCACTAAAACGTGTGCCTTTTAGCAAACTATACAGTGTGTAAAAGAGAACTGTATTGTGTAGTGCACTATATCAAAGTGTTTCTTGTTAACCAACTTATTTATTGCAGTTAACAGAATCTGTAATTTACAATCAGTAGCGGTTTTTCTTACACATGGCCATTCCTTGTCCTAGGTAAACCACCCAGTCCCTCAGCCAACTTAAACAATTTTCAAAGTGAAGAAAAAGTCATAATCACACAGCCTCACTGCGCATGCGCTTTAACGCGCTATGTTCCCAGAGCATGCGCAGTGAATCTGGTAATCACAGAGCCTCACTGCGCAGGCGGCCGGACATCTACAAGTGCGCCTGCGTCCCACAATATCAGCGCTGGTCAGGAACAGGATTCAAATACATGGACGGCGCCAGCAGTGAGTGAATGCTGCGCATGCCCTTGACTGAATATGACAAGCACGCCCCTATGATTGAAAAGGCAGGTAGGATATAAGTAGGGCCGGCGTCAGCACCCGGCGCACACGGGCAAGTGCCGGGGCCCTGAGCAGGCAGGGGGGCCCACTGGCGGTCGCGCACCCCGTTGGGCTATGGGCGGAGGAGAGCGGTGTCAGAGCCCGCCCTTCTCCCCCGCTTGCTCAGGGCCCCGGCAGCCGGATACTAACCTCTCCCTGTGCCTCTGCAGATCCGCCGTCTTCCTGCTCTGCGCTCTATGTGACGTCTCAGGTTAGAGGGTGCGGTGAAGTCTTTCCACCGCGCCCTCCCCCTGAGCTGTCACAGGGAGCACAGAGCGGAAAGACGCCGCCAACGCTGGAGTCCCGACCCGAGCAGCTGCAGCAGGTGAGGAGGGAGGTGAGTATTTGATTTTTTTTTTAATGTATGGAGGCATGGGGCATAATATGGGGGGGGGGTGACATCCTGCATGGGGCATAATATGGGGGGGTGACATCCTGCATGGGGCATTATAAAGAGAGGGGGGGTGACATCCTGCATGGGGCATTATAGAGAGAGGGGGTGACAGCCTGCATGGGGCATTATAGAGAGAGGGGGTGACATCCTGCATGGGGCATTATAAAGAGAGGGGGGTGACATCTTGCATGGGGCATTATAAAGAGAGGGTAGTGACATCCTGCATGGGGCATTATGAAGAGAGGGGGTGACATCCTGAATGGGGCATTATAAAGAGGGGGGGTGACATCCTGATTGGTGATTATAAAGAGGGGGGGTGACATCCTGTTTGGGGCATTATAGAGAGAGGGGGTGACATCTTGCATGGGGCATTATAAAGAGGAGGGGTGACAGCCTGCATGGGGCAATATAAGGGGGGAACAGCCTGCATGGGGCATTATAAGGGGGGGGGACAGCCTGCTTAGTGCATTATGTGGGGGGAACAGCCTGCATGGAGCATTATACGCTGGGGGGACAGCCTGTATGGGGCATTATGTGGGGGGTAACAGCTTGCATGGAGCATTATAAGGGGGGAGACAGCCTGTATGGGGCATTATGTGGGGGGTAACAGCCTGCATGGAGCATTATATGGAGGCCAGTATCCTGTATGGAGCGTTATAAGGGGACCAGTATCCTGTATGGAGCGTTATATGGGGGCCAGTATCCTGTATGGAGCTTTATAAGAGGACCAGTATCCTGTATGGAGCGTTATATGGGGGCCAGTATTCTGTATGGAGCCTTATATGGGGGGCAGTATTCCGTATGGAGCCTTATATGGGGGCCAGTATTCCGTATGGAGCGTTATATGGGGGCCAGTATTCCGTATGGAGCCTTATATGGGGGCCAGTATTCCGTATGGGGCCTTACATGGGGGCCAGTATTCCGTATGGGGCCTTATATGGGGGCCAGTATTCCGTATGGGGCCTTATATGGGGGCCAGTATTCCTTCATGGGGTCTTATATGGGGGCCAGTATTCCTTTATGGGGCCTTATATGGGGGCAAGTATTCCGTATGGGGCCTTATATGGGGGCCAGTATTTCGTATGGGGGCCAGTATTCCGTATGGGGCCTTATATGGGGGCCAGTATTCCATATGGGGCCTTATATGGGGGCCAGTATTCCGTATGGGGCCTTATATGGGGGCCAGTATTCCTTTATGGAGCCTTATATGGGGGCCAGTATTCTGTTTGGAGATATGTGGTGCCCATTATACTGTACGAGGACTATGTGGGGTCATTATTCTGTATGGAGCAATATATAATGGGGCCCATAAAACTGTATGGAGGACTTAGTGGTGCCCATAATACTGTATGGAGGACTATATTGTCCGGTCTGCACTGTGTGCTGCGAGGATTCTCCGGCTTCTGAGCTATTGTAGAATTTACAGTAGATATCACTCATGTAATGTAAGAAGTGAAATCTTTGCATTGTACTATATATATAGATTTCTCTGCGGTATCTGTGCATCATGAATCGTGGTATGTGTTAGAGGGGCCCACTGAGACTCGCCCGGGGCCCAGAAAAACCTGGAGCCGGCCCTAGATATAAGTATATTAAACGTTATAAATTCATTATAGCTGCAGCGATTTTCATGAAAACAGCTTGCTAGTGATGCACATTGCGTCACTACCAACGCTATGGGGGCAGTGTAGAGGGCAGCTAGGACGTGACAGGTTCTCTTTAAAGTGTGAATGACTTGATGCTGTGGGTTCAAATGCAATACCCGTCCCCGCATCATCCCTGCAGTAACAAACCTACAACTCCCAGCAGGCCCGGAAGGGTTAAATCTGACGGTGCATGCTGGGAGTGGTACATATCAGAGGGTAAACCACTCAAATTATTATTATTTTACATCTTATTTTACCAGTGCAGTGTGTATATACAGATACTGAGAATTACACCCAGTATAGAGGACAGAAGTGGTACTCTGCAATATATATGTATATATTATATATACAGACACACACATTATACAGTATATACATATACACTGTGTTCAGGAATATAGAGCGGAGCAGTGTATATACTATATAATGTATAGATATGGCAGTGAATAGAATGTGGATTCCACACCATATACGCAGCACCATACTATCTAACCGTCTGTACACTATATACTGCATATAGTAGCATATATAGACCCTTGTAGCGTCTGTGTGCACACCCTCCATGCACTTAATAGCCCTCTGTGGCCATACACATACTGGCTGGTGAGCGGTTCATGCAGCGTTATGTGCAGACCCTATTTAGTGTATAATGGTTGTATCATACAATATAAGCACATTTTATCATTTACCTTTCGTGTCTCCCTATTTCCTCATAGATTGTAGCTTGCGAGCAGGACCCTCACTCCTCTTGGTATCTGAGTTATGTTTATTCTGTAATGTCTTTATTGTCTGTACAAGTCCCCTCTGTAATGTAAAGTGCTTTTTCAATAAATTTGTAGTCAAGATGGGGTGCAGAGTGTACTTTAATGAGAAGAATAATGAACTTTTTAGAATTTACCAAATGGCTGCAATGAAATATAGGAGGCCAAATGCATTGTGTATGTCATATAGGAGGCAGAGAGTGCGGTCTGTTTGTCATATATGAGGTAGAAAATGCGATCTATACATCATATAGGAGGTATGAAATAGACAGCACTCACCAATGGATGCCAAAAAAAGATCCTTTTATTTCAGATCCAGCATACAGACGTTGCGGCTGGTTCAGGGGTGCGGGAGTGAACTATACTGGACCCGTAGTGGCGCTGCTTGTGCGCGAAACGGCCGTCGTCCTCTTTTCACCCCTGAACCAACCACAACGTCTGTACGCTGAATCTGAAATAAAAGGATCTTTTTTTGGGATCCATTGGTGAGTGCTGTCTTTTTCATACTTCCTTGGACATTTGATTAACACTGCTTATTTAGACATTGCACCTCCTGATGTGGATAGCCAACGGCTAAAAAACCCGTTTGGGAAGATTTGGGAACTGGTGGCGGCATACTTCACTTCTATGTGGTATACATCATATTGACCCCACACATGACATATATCGCACTCTCGGCCTCCTATATGACGTACAGACTGCACATTCGGTCTCCTATAATATATACTTTATATATCAGGCTGAGTGTGTTGTATACGTCATATAGGCCCGCACTCTCAGCCTCCTATATGACATATACACTGTATAATTCATGAGTCCAAGAGTGTGATCTATATTTCATATAGGAGGTAGAGAGTGTGATCTATTATGTCATATAGGCCCCATATATAACGTATACCGCACTCTTGGTCTCCAATGTGACATACAAACTCTTGGCCTCCTATATGGCATAGGGCTCTTTCATACATCCGGATATTTCCGGTACTGGAAAAAACAGTACCGGAGATATCCGTGTCAGTGTGGCATACGTGTGCTCCATCAGGATCACACATACCGTACCACCACTTGGGAATCAGCGGTACAGTTTGTGCTGTTCCCAAGCACCGGGTGCTGAAGGAATCGCTCATCACTGTCCCCTGCCGGCGCTGCAATCAGTGTTAGCAAGGGACAATGAAGAGACAATGTTGAAAGTAGTATTCACCTCCAAATGTCTCCAAAACCTGTAAAAATAATACTAAAATTAAAAAAAACAACAATATATTCACCTGGCTTAAAGTGACCACACACGATGAGGAGCGTAGGAGAATGACTTGCTGCAGTGAGCGGTCCCCCGACCTATGCTGAGCTCAGTGAGCATAGGGGCCTGCTTGCTGCAGGGAGTCAAGCTCCTCAGCGTGTGTGGTCGCCTCAAGCCAGGTGAATATTTTTTTTTAAATTTTCTTATATTTACAGGTTTTGGCAACATCGGGAGGTGAACCTACTGCTCTCAACATTGTCCCTTGCTAGCGCTGATCGCTGATTCCTTAAGCACCTGGGAACAGCATGAACTGTACCGCTAATTCCCAGGCGCCGGTATGTGTCACACCAACGACACACGCACGTCATCTGTGTGCTCGTGTGCGGGACGTTTTTCGGCCCGTGCAGTGTATAAAAAAAACTGACATGTCAGCGTGTTTTGCCCACGGACACACGGTCCGTGGAAACAGTATATACTTTATGTAGGAGGCCGAGTGCATTGTACATCATGTAGGCCCGCACTCTAGGCCTCATATAAAACGTATACCGCACTCTCAGCCTCCTATAGTCTATACTTTATATAGGAGGCCGAGTGCATTGTACATCATGTAGGCCCGCACTCTAGGCCTCATATAAAATGCATACCGCACTCTCAGCCTCCTATATGGCATATACACTGTCTGTATATGTCATATAGGAGGCCAAGAGTATGATCTACATGTCATATAGGAGGCCTAGAGTGCAATGCATAATGTATAAAATAAATTATATTTTTGTTGGCCAGTGCTGGGAACACTCACTCATAAAAACCTTATTGAATATTTGGCACGGTACTTTTGACATGAAATTAAAGCAGTGAGAGCTGTAGGCCTGCAGCCTTGTTTCCAATTCCAGTGTGCAAATTGAAGTGGTCAGTGGGGCGCTAGAAACTGGATAAGGCGCTGGAAAAGGATAAAACAAACCTCTTTATTTAAGTATTAATGCCCACAACGCGTTTCTGCAGCGGTCTGCTGCCTTCATCAGGTGGAGTTATTGTTTCCAATTCCAGGCCAGGTTGGAGAGTTGAACTGTAGAGGACGGTCACTGTCCACATATCCAGCCCCGGAACCGGTATAAAAAAGCCCAGAATCAGAGCAGGAGAGAAGGGGGCGGTGCGCCGGTGCTGGTGCCACCACCCGGTCCGGAACAGGTATTACTACAGGGGAGTAGGCCAGAACAGGTAAGGAGCCGGGATGGGACCACATCAGAAGCCCGGGAGCAGAGAGAGCAGAGCGAGACGTCGGGTTCGTTGGCGCCAGCGTATCATAGGAGGACGGCCCCGGAGCTGAGAGAGAGCACTGCAGAGCGTGGCCAGAAGAGAGCGGCGTCAGCGTCAGTGTCACCTGACACCACACCACAGTCTGCCAGCCAGCGGGAAAGCAGAGCGCAGTGCGTGTCACCACCCAGAAAGAGTCCATCCTCAGGGACTACTCACGTGGTAAGTATGCTGCATGCACGTCACTGCAGGCCCGCTGTCACCAATGAATGTTCAGTGCGCGCGACGCTACATTTCCTTCAGCCGCGCTTTTAAAGGGCCCACATTTTTAAAGGGCCCCCGCCACCAATTTTCTCACTCTCATATTGGGGCCCACCGGGAAATTTCCCGATTTCCCGCCAGGCCAGACCGACCCTGGAATTAACTCCATTCTGGAGGTTTCAGTCATGAGCCGTCTAGATTGGATTTGATCCTATGAGGAAAACGCTCCAGCAACTCTATTCTAGTCAGGTCAGCAATGAACTGTACAGAATAGAGGCTACAGGGAGATCATCTAAAAATCCACTCCGATCTAGATGGCTCAATGGTGAATCAGCTAGAATGGAGTTGCTCAAATGAGGTCCTCAAAAAAGCCACTCCGATCCAGTGTGGTAAATTATGAGGACTCTGTCTCTGCGCTCTGTTACGTTTCTCTCCGTGAGGCTCCGCTCACTCTCCGAAAAACTCAATTCCAGTCTCTTCAGCACGAAACTGTACAGTCATGGCCAAAAGTATTGAGAATGACACCAAAATTATATTTTCACATGATCTGCTGGCCTCTGGTTTTTATTAGTGTTTGTCTGATGTTTATATCACATACAGAAATATAATTGCAATCATATTATGAGTACCAATAGGTTATATTGACAGTTAGAATGAGTTAATGCAGCAAGTCAATATTTGCAGTGTTGCCCCTTCTTCTTCAAGACCTCTGTAATTCTCCCTGGCATGCTCTCAATCAACTTTTGGACCAAATCCTGACTGATAGCAGTCCATTCTTGCATAATCAATGCTTGCATTTTGCCAGAATTTGTTGGTTTTTGTTTGTCCACCCGTCTCTTGATGATTGACCACAAGTTCTCAATGGGATTAAGATCTAGGGAGTTTCCAGGCCATGGACCCAAAATCTCTATGTTTTGTTCCATGAGCCATTTAGTTATCACCTTTGCTTTATGTCAAGGTGCTCCATCATGCTGGAAAAGGCATTGTTGGGCGCCAAACTGCTCTTGGACGGTTGGGAGAAGTTGCTCTTGGAGGACATTCTGGTACCATTCTTTATTCATGGCTGTGTTTTTAGGCAAGACAGTGAGTGAGCCAATTCCCTTGGCTGAGAAGCAACCCCACACATGAATGGTTTCAGGATGCTTTACAGTTGGCATGAGACAAGACTGGTGGTAGCGCTCACCTCTTCTTCTCCGAATAAGCTGTTTTCCAGATGTCCCAAACAGTCGAAAAGGGGATCATCAGAGAAAATGAGTTTGCCCCAGTCCTCAGCAGTCCACTCCCTGTACCTTTTGCAGAATATCAGTCGGTCCCTAATGTTTTTTTCTAGAGAGAAGTGGCTTCTTTGCTGCCCTCCTTGAAACCAGCCCTTGCTCAAAGAGTCTCCGCCTCACAGTGCGTGCAGAAGCACTCACACCAGCCTGCTGCCATTCCTGAGCAAGCTCGGCACTGCTGGTAGTCCGATCCCGCAGCTGAAACAGTTTTAAGATACGGTCCTGGCGCTTGCTGGTCTTTCTTGGGCGCCCTGGAGCCTTTTTGACAACAATGGAAGCTCTCTCCTTGAAGTTCTTGATGATGCGATAGATTGTTGACTGAGGTGCAATCTTTGTAGCTGCGATACTCTTCCCTGTTAGGCCATTTTTGTGCAGTGCAATGATGGCTGCACGTGTTTCTTTAGGGATAACCATGGTTAACTGAAGAGAAACAATGATACCAAGAACCGGCCTCCTTTTAAAGTGTCCAGTGATGTCATTCTTACTTAATCATGATTGATTGATCGCCAGCCCTGTCCTCATCAACACCCACACCTGTGTTAATGGATCAATCACTAAAACGATGTTAGCTGCTCCTTTTAAGGCAGGACTGCAATGATGTAGAAATGTGTTTTGGGGGTTAAAGTTCATTTTCTGGGCAAATATTGACTTTGCAAGTACAGTAATTGCTGTTAAGCTGATCACTCTTTGACATTCAGAAGTATATGCAAATTGCCATTACAAAAAATGAAGCAGTAAACTTTGGAAAAATTACTATTTGTCTCAATCTCAATACTTTTGGCCATGACGGTAGAGAATGGGGTTGCTAAAAGATGTCCACAAAAAATCCACTCCGATCTAGATGGCTCAATGGTGAATCAGCTAGAATAGAGTTACTAAAATGAGGTCCTCAAAAAATCCACTCCAATACAATGTTGTAAATTATGAGGACTCTGTTGCTGCGCTCTGTTATGTTTCTCCCTGCGAAGCTCCACTCACTCTTTGAAAAACTTGATTCCAGTCACCTCAGCACCAAACAGTACAGATTGGAGGCTACAAGGAACATCCTCAAAATACCCACTCCAATCTAGACGGCTCACTAGTGAATCAGCTAGAATGGAGTTGCTCAAATAAGGTCCTCAAAAAATCCACTCCAATACAATGTTGTAAATTATGAGGACTCTGTTGCTGCGCTCTGTTACGTTTTTCCCCACGTAAAACTGAATGATCAGCGCTGTGTGTGATTATTTATATTACAAAAAGCGATAATAAAATGCAAGTTCGATTAATTATGAAAAAAATAAAATTTTGCCCTTTGGAAATACGTAATAAATATAACAGTTTGAGCAAGTACTTAAAAAATAAAAACATGAAATCATTAGAATTATAAGGCTGATATATATCTACAATGTGTGTACATTCCAATTCCACTACATTGCAGGCTATGAGGATCCGGGAATCTGCTCCATTCTGGACATTGGAGGTGATTTTTTGAGGAACTTCAGTGTAGAAACTGAACTGTCTAGAATGGAGAAGCTGCAGAGAGATCATCAAAAGATCAACTCCGATCCAGTCACCTGACCAGTGAATCAGCTAGAGTGGAGATGCTGGAATGAGATCCTCAAAATATCCCTCCGATCCAGTCACCTGACCAGTGAATCAGCTAGAGTGGAGCTGCTAAAATGAGGACCACAAAATATCCCCCCGATCCAGTCACTTCACCAGTGAATCAGCTAGAGTGGAGATGCTGGAATGAGGACCACAAAATATCCCCCCGATCCAGTCACTTCAGTAGTGATCCGTCTAGAGTGGAGCTGCTAAAATGAGGACCACAAAATATCCCTCCGATCCAGTCACCTGACCAGTGAATCAGCTAGAGTGGAGATGCTGGAATGAGATCCTCAAAATATCCCTCCGATCCAGTCACCTCACCAGTGAATCAGCTAGAGTGGAGATGCTGGAATGAGATCCTCAAAATATCCCTCCGATCCAGTCACCTGACCAGTGAATCAGCTAGAGTGGAGCTGCTAAAATGAGGACCACAAAATATCCCCCCGATCCAGTCACTTCACCAGTGAATCAGCTAGAGTGGAGATGCTGGAATGAGGACCACAAAATATCCCCCCGATCCAGTCACTTCACCAGTGAATCAGCTAGAGTGGAGATGCTGGAATGAGGACCACAAAATATCCGCTTCGATCCAGTCACTTCAGTAGTGATCCGTCTAGAGTGGAGCTGATAAAATGAGGACCACAAAAAAGCAACTCCAAACTAGACGGCTCAATGGTGAATCAGCTAGAATGGAGTTGATTGTTTGAGGACCACAAATAATCAACTCCAAACTAGATGCAACCCTACTCTGACTGCAATCACCCAGCTACAGCGTCACCACGCCTCAGCAACAGGCTGTGTCCGCGCATGCGCACACTTCCGGGTCGGACACTCACTTCCGTTTGACCCTTTTCCTTCCCTCCCCTCACTATTTCTGACACACAGTACTTTACAGCACAACGCAGCAATTTACAGATATAAAAAAAATACACTAACACCTATAGGGACCAGACGCGGTGAATGGAGGATTACAATCCTGTTAGTGTGTAATAATATGACTTTCTTCCAGCGGAAGTGACGTGCGTACTCTGCAGCGCCGCGGTGTTAGAGCTCCCCCTTGTGGTTGGCTGGGCTGACGGGCTGTTACTCATTGCTGAATGTCATGGCCGCCTCTACGGGGACAGACTGACCGTCAGTGCGGGAGATCTTCACCTCCATGCAGTACGGCCCGGCTCCTGAGGCCGCCAGTGTCGCGCAGGTGAGGCGTCAGTGCGGGCTGCTCTGTGTTCTGGGGCTCCGGCATCACCTGTAAGAGCCGCAGGCTACAAATTGCAGGTGTGCACAAGACTGATGGGAAAAGTGTCGTGCGATGACGCTTTTTTTTCAGTGCAGTGATTGTGCTCTTCTAATATTGCGACATTTTTAAAAAAAATAATCTAAACTTGCCTGATTGTTTGTCTGCTGTAAGGGCCTGTTCACACAGTGCGTTTTTTTTGGTAAAAAATAAATAAATTTAGTGATAAAAGATTGCATTAAAATTTAGCTTTAAATCTGCATTAAATAAAGGGTAAAATGCAGCAATAATCAGAAAAAAATGTATTTTGGCATAAAAAAACTGCAGCATATGAACACGGAAAGATTTCTGCAACTTTGCATTTTTTTTTGCAGCAAGGTCGCCTAAAATAAACGAACAACATCGCGGATATTGAACTCCACAACACAAGTTTTGGGAAAACCCGCTAATAAAAAAAAAAAAAAAAAATGCATCCGGATTTATATGCGTTTGCAATCTTCTGAGTTTGTCAATTAAGTTTTATTAAAGGCGTATTCACATGTTGCAATCGCTGCATTTTATAGGACCAGCAAAGTGAATGAGTTTCCTGAAATCGTATTTTTCTTTCCATTTGCGCCTTTTTTAAGTCTATTTTATATGTCCATTTTTTTTTATTTATTTACTTTATTTATTTATTAATTGATTTATTTATTTCCCATTGTCGGCACAGGTTGGAGGTCTCAGATGTTTTTGCTTAAATGTATCCATCTCCCACCCCAGAGGGATTTTTTTTTAATGTCCATCTGCATTTTTTCGCTGAAATGTTGCAACCTGTGGCTTTTTGCACTAAAAAATAGCGAAAAAAAAAATTAGAGCATTTTTTATTCTGGGCAAAAGTTCTGAACACGTGCTCAAAAGAAAATAGGTGACCATAAGACAAAAAAATAAATAAGTGACTTAAAAATATACAAATGATGAATCTGGGACTTTAGTTTTTTTTTATTTTTTTTGTGATTTTTTTTTTATTTATTTTTATAAATCATAATGTGACAAAAAAAGTATTTTTAATTTATTTGTTGTTCCGTTCTTTTCCCATATTTGGTCCATGCAGACCCTCGGTCCACGAAAAAAGAGAATAGCCCCATAAAATGTGCGTCAGTTGGGATAATGCACAACAAGGTGACAAACACCAATGTGTGAATGCGGCTTAATGGTGTGAGAGAGTCTCCGGCAAATCGTCACCTTCTGTCTATATACAAAGCCCGTTTCCATTACCTGGATATTACCACCAGGTAATATTACATTGCACTCTGTATCAGACCGTACAACCATCTTGCTGGGTTGCAATACCATACACCGCCAACAGACAAGAGTGGCGCTGTTTCTAGAAAGAAAAGAAAAAAACACTTTTTTTTTAAATTTTGATCAAACATTTAAGCATCAGAAGTTAATTAACTTTTAGAAACTTTTTTTTTTTAATGTTTGTGAAAGTTTTCATTAGTCAATAACAAAATAACTTCAGGATCCAAGGGATTTTTTTTTCAACAGTAGATGAATCCTTCTCTATATATGTAACTCAAGGCTGTTGGGGAACTATAACACCCATCATGCCATGATGTGGCCATTTCTTGGAGTTGTAGACCTCCGATCCAGATGTTGATTGAGGTCAGATTGGAGGTTGTTGAGGACAGATTGCTGACTGTTTCCCTCATCAGATTCACGTGATGGCTTGGTAAGGTTTTGCTCTGTGTAATCCTCCAGTTCCTCTTCGTTGTTGCACATGACTTGTACACGACTTCCTGGAGGCGTCTTCTTTCCTTGAGAAAGATCACTAAGGAGCCGTCGTGTTCTCCTGGAATCACCAAACCCAGACTCCTCCATCAGACGTAGATAGAGAAGTGTGATCCGTCACTGCACAGAACACGTCTCCTCCAGAGTCCAGTGGTGATGGCTTTACACCACTCCATCCGACACTCTGCATTGTGCTTGGTGATATACGGCTGCATGAAGCTTCCGGCAGGGGCGCAGTGTTTGTGCTCATATTAATACCAGAGGAGGTCTGGACTCTTATTACAGGACCGCTCTGGTATCAGTGAGCTCTTTTCCTTCCTTAATTCCAAAAACAAAAAATGGCCAATCAAGATCATTGCATTTTGGAAGTCAAAAAAAGAAGGGGAGGGAACTGAGCCCCTTTATTTTTCCAGGACAGGGGTCTTTTGTGGTGAAGGTGTGGACAACAGCAGCTGATGCACCGAGTCTTAAAGCGAGGCAATGCTCCCTGGGGATAAAAAAGGTATACACCAAAAGGCAAAAATACTGCCACTGGTTGGAGACGGGTGCACTGTGAGTGAATGTAGTATAAAGTACAGCTAAAGCCTCCTCAAAAAAGATTGAAGCACCATTTATAGGCGGCTGCTTCAGTATTGCTGGCATGTTTCTCTTCACAATCTAGTGGTGTCTGCAGTACCCCCTAAGATCCAATTTAAAGCCTTGCCCTGTACTGACGAGAATGCCAAAACAGCTGACGGGTTTCTCTTCATTTTGGAAGAGTTCTAGTTTTGTCTTATAGGTACTTTGTATCGCCACTCTTTTCTTAAAGGGTAATTTGTCAGTAGGTTTTGCTATGTAATCTGAGAGCACTATGAGGGTGGAGAGACCCTGATTCCACCGATGTGTCACTTACTAGGCTGTGTTTTGCCTTTTCATTAAAATCAGTGATTTATCAGCAGGAGATTATCACTACAGGACGAGGTGTCTCGTGCCTCCTGGTCCAACCATGCCTCCATCACTGATTGTCGGCGCTGCTGTTCTCTTTGATTGGCAGCAGCAGTTACATGGCACCACACTGTCAATCAGTGGCCATTGACTGGCTGCAGCCTTTGCTATTTTGTTCGATTTTACGGAATATTGATGCGCTGCAGCTGATCAGCAACGGCTCATTGGCTGCAGTGGTCACTTGACACTACTGGTAGCAGCAGCGCTGACAATGCTGAAGCGGTGCGGCTGCGGGAGGCGAGTGTATAATGATTTTACCTTCTATGGGGCCCTGAATTGATCAAGTTTTTCAAAATTTTGAAATCCGTCCACAAATAGTTAACGCTGTTGCTCCTGTATTGTATAGCAGTGCGTGACGGAGGCGACTTGAGAGCGTTCGCCCCCCAGGTCTGCAGGGATTGGCTGGGAGCCGCGGCCTCCCCTGTGTACATGGCTCCCTATACATCACAATGACCGGGAATGGACAAAGGTTCCTTTCTTGTTAGTCAGTGCAGGCTACATTTTAACAGGATCCTCGTGCCTCCAGGAGCCCAGCGTCATCTTGTAACCCTTTGTCTGAAGTTGATCTGCAGCTTCAAAGCTAAAAAAAAAAAAAAATCTTCAGTTCTTTAAGGCAAATATTTTATGAATATGCTTGTCCCAGTGCAGCCACAATGAAGATTTTTTTTGTTAGATTACCCTTAAAGGGAATCTGTCAGCAGGTTTTACTATGTAATCTGAGGACTGCATCATATAGGAGCAGAGACCCTGATTCCGGTGATGTCACTTACTGAGCTGCTTGGTGCAGTTATGATAGAATCCCTGTTTTCTCTGCTGTAGATCTCGGAATGCTGAGCCGTATATAACCCCGCCCACACCCCTGATTGGCTGCTTCCTGTGTACACTGTCAGCAAACTGCCAATCAGTGGTGGAGTTACAAATTAACTGGACTGCTGTGCAAGTGATAAAACAGATTGAATTGAAACTACAGCAAACAGCCTAATAAGTGACACATCGCTGGAACCAGACTCTCTGCCCCTACATCATGCTGCTCTGATTCCCTTTAAATAGTAATTTAAATACAATTTTTTTTTTCATTTATTTTGTCCAGCATGGTTTTTTTTTTTACAGGAATGAGGACAAATTCCCTGATAAAGTGATTTAAAAAGTTTTATAACTTTTCCTACTGAAAAAATAAACTTTTTCTAACTCTGCATATATGCTGACTTTTACAGTGGTCACAATCTTGCTCCCTGGTCCATGTTTTTTCTCCCCGGTATCATTGATAAGTCCCCATGATCTGTACACACTGTGTCTTCCTCCTTGGCCTTGTCCTCTCATTATATGGGGTCACTCCCCCGCAGTCCAGTGGGTCATCACCCCCAAGAACATCAGAATGAAGGAGTTGAAAATCTGTTTGCACTTCATTGTATTTCATCACTGACCTTCACAGTCTGGTGGATTTTCGGTGATTGCAGAGTGTAAGAGACCTAAAGATAAGACCGAGCCGCGCGTGTCCCCCATATCACTGGAGGCTGTAATCCACAATCTATCTGTCCCACATGATGGCTCCACGTATCTAGGAGCTGTAATACTGTCAAGTACATGGTGCGTCACTTGCTCAGCCTGTTCATTTTAAGAGCATTAAGCCTACTTACAGGCACAATTAGTATATACGGCACCTCCCTATAAACAACAACAACCTACAAATTTAATGGAAGCAAACAGCCAGTAGCATAGAAATAATAATCTTTATTACCAAAAAAAGCTAACATATTTTTAAAAAGGGAAAATAACTAGCAAAATTTAAAAAAAAAAAAAAAAAGATCATATCAAACTATACCACTGGAGGGAGCTGATGTTCACTAGTAGTTATAGTTTATAGTGAAAATCAAGAGTAAGCTCCATATGTTAGCAGCGTATGCATAGGCCAGTAGTTCTAAGTAATTCCAAATGGTATTAGCGTCTATACATATAAAGCTAGCAAGTCCACAATAGCATCATTCAAAATAAATGGGAGGATACCCATCCCCCTGGAAGAGGCATCGTGTGAAACGCGCGTTGGGGCCATTATTTTCAAACTCAGGTCATACCTGCTGCTCCCTATTTCACTATAAGCACTTTATATTCTTTGTGACTATATTGGATGTGTAATCCTGTGCACTATACCTTGTCTAATGTGATTGATTTATATGCATTTGCACATAGCACTTGCAATTCTTCACTTTGCTTGTGGTGGCGCTGCAGGAAAAGTGAGCACTTGCCATGGGGTTCACTTGTGGATTACTGATTTTTGAGACGACTTTTACAATAGAAGATTTTAAACCAAACAATCCCTCTCTGGTCATTTCTAAGCGTGGTTTCCATCAAAAGGCGGGCAATAAACGCTTTTTCTCATCATGATCAATGGCCAAAAAATGTCAAAGTCCTCTTGATAACGGGTAACTTTGCTAAATACCCTTGGATTTTTAATTCTATAGTTAATGGCTCATTGTCTAAGATACCGGATACCGCTGCAGTCTATCGTTGGTGACTGATCTCCAAGGCAAAGAGAGCAGCGCTTACAAGCTCTTTCCTCCAGTATGGGGAAGAGCACAGCTGGAATCAGTGGCGTGACAACACCACTGGCCGTAAGTGCCTCTCGAGCGGTGAGTGCGCGCCGCCTCTCGAATGGTGAGTGCGCGCCGCCTCTCGAGCGAGGCCTGATTTCTCATTATCAGTCTTTTTTTTTTTTTCCCTGATTTTATGATTTTATTTTTATCTTTTTATACTTATGGTTTTATTTGTTTTTTTCCCTCTCTAGGCCTGGCTTGACAGTCACGAACGAAGCTTTGGTCATTTTATCGGTGGCAAATGGATAAAACCGAATGGAAGGCCGTCGTACGCTACTAAGAATCCAGCAACGGGTGAGTGGTCACTTTCGGAATAATGTAATCAAATCTACACGTAACCTGATCGTCCTGAACTGCAAAGTGTAAATGAGGCTTAAGTATATGATAATGGCAATACCGCCTTTGACCACTAGATGCTGCCATTATACATCTATAATCTTCAGCACATGTAATCTTTCAGTGGACATTGGATTTATCAGGTCCTGGGAAAGCTGGGTGACAACTGATATGGTCACCTCAATGGCTTCTCTTCCAAATAGATTTAACCTAGAAACGGCCCATATTGTCATGGCACCTCCAAATAATTGCAAAAACCTATAAAGGAATGGAAACAAATGCCACCCAGAATCAACATACACAGTATTTTATTAATCAAAACCAAGATGTATAAAACATACTTAAAACAAGGGGAAACCAAGCAGGATTAATCACATCCACTGGCAGTACCAAACTGATCCACATGGAGGAGCCAAAGCAGTATTTGTGTATAGTTATAGCAGCACAGATTAATTCATTTTCTATTAACAACTCCTATTAAAGTTTGCATGTATAAGCTGCCCTAAGACGTATTTCACGGAGAACAAGTCCAGTAAGAGTGGGGAAAAATTCCTGCAAAGAAATGGTATGCAACCAATGATTCAATAATGAGCATAAATTACAATAATTACATTTTTAGAACTACAAGTAGAAGGATAGAAAAGTGCTTAACATCGTGTGATAATTACACAGTGGAGTACCCAGACTGCACATATATTGAGGACATAGCAATGTACTTAAGCGGAAAACAATCCTGCTAGACACAAATAAGGTCTGAGCAATATATACTGTAAATTCATAAGAATAGGTCGCGAGACCAATAGCTTTAAGAAAAACGTGCTGAATATAGTGCAGAAAGGTACTGGGCAGGGTAGAAATTAAAACAGATTAATACATAGCTGCATAGTGCAGAGAGTAAGAGATACTACCTGAAGATGTGGTACAGGCCCTGACGCGCGTTTTGCAATTTAGCTTATTCCAGGGGGTTAAATATAGTGGCAGGGGGAGATGTGGTCTTTTTATAGTTGTGCAAGTTCAGTCGTGGCAGCGGTTTGAATGCGGCGGCATTCCCGCCGGCAAACCAGAAGTAGCGTCACGGCCGGTCAGCGTCACACTCACACATAGGTAACACAGGATCCACCATTCACAGTAGAGGATGTCACAGCTCACCTCCTCCTGTACAATGACTGATAACACCTCTATATACAGTAGATAACACAGGATCCACCATTCACAATAGGTGATGTCACAGCTCACCTTCTCCTCCTCCTCCTGTACAATGATTGCCAGTGTGAAAATTTGCAAGACTTTAATATAGATAATAATACGTAAAAAAAACAAACAAACAAAACATAAAAACCTGGCACTTAATTAACAACAGGTCCCATTCCCATGAAGTCGTCTTTTCTCCATTGATTCTTGACCCTGGTAAGTCACGACGTCCATCCCGGGACCGTGTGTCCAGTAATCAGCGACATTGTGAGTGGGGAGGGATTAGGGACGCTGCGGGTTTATTCCAAGGTTAATCTGTGAGCAGCTGTACTGGAGAAGATGTAGGACACTGCATCGAGGAGGGGAAATCCTGGCCTGGCACAGCGCCCCCTATACAACATACTGGGAATTGTGCTCAGTGGGACATGTATTTCCGGTCCACGTACAGAACGTGATCATGTGATATTATTGGTGTATTGCATGGCCAATCTACAACACATGCAGAGTACATTGATGTTCTCCTTCAGCCCCATGTTAAAAGGTTGAGGAGTTACCTTCGTGACTCCAGCCACCTCATCAACCTTACTAAGGACATCCAATGGGAAGAATCATTTGTATTTTTAAGCCTTGATGTTACATCCCTTTACACCAATATTGATTGGGAAATTGGTTTATTATGTGTTGAACATATGATCTCCAAAGACACCGGCCTGTCGTCCTCCCACAAATCATTTATTCTATCTGGGTTATCTTTCATCCTTAATAACAATTATTTCACTTTCCTCCAACACACTTACCATCAGATCAAAGGGACCGCGATGGGGTCAAAGGTCGCAGCTACGTTCGCTAATATTTTCATGGGCATATTTGAACTGGTGTTCATCTATGGGGGTCCATTTTGGGAAGGCATTATATTTTACAAAAGATACATTGACGACTTCATTTTCATTCTTAATAAGGACATCGCAGAACCCTCAGCCCTTGCCAGTTTTCTAAATAACAACTGCTGGGGTATTTCCTTCAATTCCGATACAAATAACACCAGTATTCATTTTCTGGATCTGACCTTATTTATAGAGAACAATAGGATTTGCTCCAAGACTTATTTTAAACAAGTGGATGCGAATAGTTCCATCCACTACAGCAGTGGCCACTACCAGAAATGGCTGCGTAATATTCCTTTTAATCAATTTCAGAGGATCAGAAGGAATTGCACTTCTGAAAATGATTTTTCAGAGCAATCAGGTATGCTGAAACAGAAAGTTCTACAACAGGGCTATCCCAAAAATCTTGTTGGCGAATCATGTGAAAGGGTAAGGGACACCTGTAGCCAGAATTCACTTCTATTAAAATCTAATTCAGATAAAATGTCCTATGAGCGCTGTGTAAAATTCATCACTACATAGAATTTTCAGCCTAAATCATTTAGAGATATTCTGCAGAAGAATTGGCATATTCTGTTAAATGATCCGATACTCAAGAAGATTATCCCAGAAAAACCCTCCATTGTGTATAGGAGAGCCCCCACTCTAAGGAACATTTGAGCCCCCCGTAGGATACACACCCTTTCTACTCTAGATTGTAGCAAGATCAATAATAAGAATAAAACCATCACCAGATGTGGCAAAAAGAACGGCATGTGCGGCATGAATATTACTCATGGAGCCGACACTTCTGCATCCACATCAAGCAATGAACGCTTCACAATAAATAGTAATATGTCCTGTGACACTGATTCTGTCTTGTATCTGATTGAATGCACATGTCCCAAGCAATATGGCGGTAGAACTATGCAACCCTTTCATAAAAGACTAAATTCTCATAGGCATAATGTCGCTACAGGTTTTTTAAAACATGGTTTATCACGACATATGGCAATCCATCACAATAAAGACTTTGGGTGTCTTAAAATCCTGCCCATAGAGCATATTCCATGCACCACTCCCAATAGAATTCAGGGTCTCAATAGGAAAGAGATATACTGGATAGATCAACTAAATACTTGGAAACCTTGGGGTCTCAATGAAATATCAGAGGTTTTTATTTGAAAGCACTGACAAATATAATTGACCTCTACATGGTCAGGAACATGTGTCTTGGCTTGTTCTTGATCCACTGTCCCGATCCAGGGTTTCACTGAGTTCAGTTTCCTTTCTTCTTATGATCATTGCGTTCTGTTCCCAGTAGTCTGCACCATTCCCTAGGACACTTTCAGTGCTCATCATACCACCTAGTGGACATTAATGCGCACGACTATTCTCTAGTACTACACCGATAATACGGACACACTCCTAAAGAAATTATTCATGTTGCCGATACGATCACATATTCTATTATAAGAAGAATTAAAATTATTTTGTTTAGTATGTAGGTATAAGTTAGATATATCGTCTAATATCCGTTTATTACCTCCTATCAGAACAAGATCAATCACAATATACATGAGCACCCGTGGCTTAGAGGGTTGTACCATGATTAACATCTAAACATGATCCATTTGATTGCAATACACCAGGTTCAATTCCTGCTTCAGGAATTATCTATATATTTTAATTATTTATTATATTTTTTTTGCATTGAACTATATCGGTTTTTAATTAATTTTTAATCATGCTAGCAATATTTTATTCCCGATGCATATATACATTGATGGATACTCAAATTTCTGCCTTTTTATTGATTGTATTTTTCTGCTTTAACGGCCACATTGTTTTGGCGCCAGTTGTTTTCACATTTTTTGTATATATATGTCCACTCCTTGCTATACCGGACACAAGCTATGCACTGATGAAGTGGACAGGACGTCCAGGAAACGCCTCTTATTTTAGCTTCTAAATAAATGGATTCTTAACCAACCACTGGGTATTGCATCACTTCGTGTGACCCGGAGGAGCGGAATCATGGGCATTTTCTTGCATCCACAACTTCTGGTACATTCCCTTTTCGGCATATGATTTTCTATATGTTCTCAGCCTGATATCCCTCCTAACTGATGTCTACTGCTTCCACAGCACGAAGACTTGCTGAGCCTTAGAAAGAAATGATTGCGCTCTTGGACCCAACCCCTGCAGTACTTGTCCATGGGGGCGCCAAATAACAAGGAGAAAAAAGTGACAGAAGCTGAGGAGCACACCAGGATTCTTCAAGGAGGAATAGACTGGATCTCTGGAGAGTAAGCAGCATTATTATCACACACATCCTCTCTTCCTTCACGTAGGTCATGAATTTAGGCTATATGGTACGAGTATAAACCAAAGCGGAACTGACTAAGTAAAAAGTAGAGTTGCTGAGAAGCGGCAATAAGTGTAACAATAAATTCTCTTTAAATGGAATCTGTCAACAGGTTTTTATGTAATCCAAGAGCAGCATGACGTAGGGGCAGAAATTCTGATTCCAGCGATATGTCACTTGTTGGTCTGCATGCTGTCATTTTGATACGATCACTGTTGATTGTATTAGAGCAGGTTGACTAGGAAGCACAAGACCCCTAGTCCTGTAGTGATAATCTCCTTCTGATAAAACACTTATTGTATCGAAACAGCTAAAAACAGACTAGTAAGTGACACATCGCTGGAATCAGGGTCTCAGCACCTACATCATATTGCTGACAGATTCCCTTTTAGAAAGCATGTCCATCCACAATATTTTTCCTTTTAGGAAGATATTGAGTTTGCTTGTGACTGGTGGTAATGCTGTAATAGGCACAACGTTTGGATAATTGTAGTGTTAGATTGTACCTTTACTCCAACCAAATTCTACACCCACATTCACCCATTGTTTATTGCAGATGCTGACTGATCTAGAACACGTTTACCCCCAGTGGTTTGGACCAATCGATGTAACGGCACCACAGGGCGATTCCTACGTGTTCCCCGTCTACCACTTGCTTCAGTGTTTCCGCAGAGATTCCCACAAGATTGACAGCTACTTGAAGATCCTGCGATGTCGCCTGATACACGCCAACTGCTAGGGACGGGAGCATTGTACATTATATGCCAGCATTTATCTCTGGTGCCTCAAAGTGGACATTTTAGATTGGTAAACAAATAAAAAAACAACTAATTGAGAGTTTGTGTTCCAACCTGTTTTTTTTAGAAAATGAGAGCAACATTATTAATATTTCTCACATATTGTCATTTCATATACAGTATAGAGGTAGCAGGTAAGGAATAGAGGATCACGGCAACTGCCAGGAGGACAACTCCGTATATAATATTATGGCATATTGCCAGGATATAATATTGTGATTGGCGATGGTCTGACCACCGATCCTTAGAATGAAGGAATGGGGAACCTATCAGCTTTTTTTTTTCCTGCACAGCTGTGCTTCCAACCACCCACCCATAGTGCAAAAAAAAAAAAAACCCTAAAAAACCACAATGGGTTCAACCGTACTCAAATTGTTAACTGGGAGCAACGATTAATGTGAAGGATATAATATTTTGATTGGAGATGATCCACACTCTGGTTCCACCACTGATCCTGAGAATGAAGGCATGGGGAACCTATCAGCTTTTTTTTTTCTGCACAGCTGTGCTCCCAACCACCCACCCACAGTGCAAAAAAAAAAAACCCTAAAAAAACAATAGGTATAACCGTAATCAAATTGATAATTGGGAGCAACGATTAGTGAGAAGGATATAATATTGTGATTGGCGATGTTCCATCCACTGATTCTGAGAATGAAGGAATGGGGAACCTATCAGCTTTTTTTTCCTGCACAGTTGTGCTCCCACCCATTGCACAAAAATACCCTAAAAAAATATGCACGTACTCAAATTGTTAATTGGGAGCAATGATGAGTGTGAAGGGATATAATATCTTGATTGGTGATGGTCCGACCTCTGGTTCCGCCACCGATCCCAAGAATGAACGAATTGAGAACCTATAAGCTTTTTTTTTTCCTGCACAGCTGTGCTCCCAACCACCCACCCATAGAGCAAAAAAACCCAATAGATCTAACTGTACTCAAATTGTTAAATTGGGAGCGTGAAAAAAAACACCAAGGTTACTTACCGGTAGCCGGTTTTTCCTGAACCCATGACAACACACCTTGAGAGAGGGATCCGCCCCACCAAGGACAGGAAACCGTCTGAAATAAAAAGGCGGTACCTTTCCCTCGCTTCAGTTGGATTACAGAGCATTGAGAGGACCTCCAGAAAAGGTTAGACACATAACCAACACCTACTATATATATATATCACCCAAAATGTAAAGTGCTTCACCAGGGCGTGAGAAAGACAGGGGGGGGGGGGATGACTACGGGTGCTGTCATGGGTTCAGGAAAAATTGGCTACCGGTAAGTAACCTTGGTGTTTTCCCCTCACCCATGCCAGTACACCTTGAGAGAATTTTGGAAAATATGAGCACCCTAGGGAGGGACCACCGCCTGAAGTACCCTTCTCCCAAAGGTAAGGTCAGAGGAGGATAGATCCAACCGATAGTGCTTATAGAAGGTGGATGGTGCAGACCAAGTAGCAGCTTTACATATCTGGTCAATCGAGACATCTGCTCTCTCTGCCCAGGAGGTTGCAACAGCTCCGGTGGAATGAGCTTTAATACCGTCCGGTGCCGGAACACCTGTAGATGTATAAGCTAGACAAATGGCCTCCCTAAGCCACCTAGCAATAGTTCCCTTTGATACCCCGTGACCTTTCCTACTCCCCTGAAAGGCCAGAAACAAGGACTTGTCCTTCCTCCACTGACTAGTCATGTCTATGTACTGTAGTAATGCCCTTCTAACATCTAGATTTTGGAACCTAACCTCCCCAGGGTTTTTAGGGTTACTGCAGAAAGAGGGAAGTACAATTACAGTGGAATCTGGATACAACTTTTGGAAGGTACGATGGATCTGTACGCAGGACGACCCGGTCATCATGAATTTGGGTGTATGGGGGATCAACAGAAAGGGCCTGCAGGTCACTCACCCTACGGGCCGACGTTAGGGCCACAAAGAGGATGGTTTTGAGGGTGAGGATCTTTGGAGAGATAACCTGCAGGGGTTCAAATGGGTCGCCAGAGAGTGCATTTAAAACCAAATTCAGGTCCCAGGGAGGAAGAGCCCGAACTGGCTTAGCTCTGGAACAGGATTTAATGAATCTAGAGACCCATCTGTTCCCTGCCAGGTTACAATTATAGATCGCCCCTAGGGCGGACACCTGAACTTTAAGTGTTCCCGTAGCCAACCCTAGGTCACGTCCCTTTTGTAAAAACTCTAGGACTTCTCTAACTGGAGGTTTATCCGACAATGGGGAGTCTATAAAATCCAGGAATTTTCAACAGATTCTGGAATAAATTTTAGTTGTTATGGGCTTTCAACTACCCAACAGGGTAGAAACTAGGCCTGGTGAAAACCCCCTATTGCTCAGTAACAACCTCTCAAATTCCAAGCCGCCAGATGGAAACCTTTGGCTTGTGCATGGAATATTGGCCCCTGGATGAGAAGGTCCGGCCTGTCAGGCAGGACCCAGGGATCTGATTATCCTCGCCCCCTCCTCCCGAATTTTCCTCACAACTGCCGGGATCATCACTATCGGTGGAAAGGCGTAGGCCTTCCTGAACTTCCAGGGAATGTGGAGAGCGTCTACAGCATAGGGATTCTCTGTTGGATTTAGTGAACAGAATCTCTCCACCTTCCTGTTCGCCCTGGTGGCGAACAAATATATGTCCGGTGACCCCCATATCTGGATAATCTTTTGGAAGACTATCGGGTTTAGAGGCCACTCTCCTTGTCTTAAAGTGTGGCGACTGAGGAAATCTGCTCTTGAATTTTATACCCCCGGATGAAAAGAGCACTGAGGGATGGGAGATGTTGTTCTGCTAGATGCAGGATCATGTTTGCCACTACCATAAGGGAGTGAAATCTTGTTCCTCCCTGGTGATTTATATATGCCACTGTCGTCCGATTGTCGGACCTGATCTGGACATGGCGACCCTGTATGTGGGGAAGGAAGCTTATCAAGGATTTCTCCACGGCCAAAAGCTCTTTTAGGTTTGATAACGCTTCTTTTTCGTGACGTAGTAAGAGCCCCTGAACTGAGAACTCTGCCAGATGACACCCCCAGCAGGAGCCACTTGCATCTGTTGTAATTGTGTGGTCGACTGGTTTGGACCATTGTAAGCCTGCGGTCAGATTCTCCCTGTTTGTCCACCAGGAGAGGGAGTTTACTGTCTCCAAAGACGGAGAGTTTTTTTTCCTATATGTCCGTTGAAGGATTTCTGAGCCGACAGGACCTCCCACTGAAGAAGCCTCATATGACTCTGGGCCCATTTGACTGCCGGGAGACAGGAAGTCATGGAGCCTAGTAGGGACATTGCTTCTCTCAAGGACATCACGGGAGACCTTATTGCCCTTGAGACCAGGCTGATTATTTTGCAAACCTTGTCTTCCGGGAGGAAACAGGATTGGCGTTGGGAATCTAGGGTCAAATCCAGAAAGATCTGAGTCCTTGAGGGGGATAGCTTTGATTTTTGAATATTTATTAACCACCCCAGGTGATATAAAGCTGTCTGGACCTCTAAAAGTTGAGAGGAACAGTGGTCCTCCGATTTCCCTATTATCAGAAAGTCGTCCAGATAGGGAACAATCACCACGTTCTTGATTCGGAGAAAAGCTGTCACCTCCGCTATAACCTTTGTAAATACTCTCGGTGCTATCGAGAGTCCAAAAGGTAGGGCAGTGAATTGGAAATGTCTCAATTGACCTTGGATGAACAGGGCTACCCTTAGGTACTTCCGGTAGTCTGGATGGATTGGGACGTGATAGTAGGCATCTTTTAGGTAGATGACTGCCATGAAACAATTGTGGTGTAAGAGTTTCACTGCAGAGTTCACTGATTCCATATTGAAAGTCTGGTTGATTATCAGCTGATTTAGACTTTTGAGGTTGACAATGGTCCTTAAGGACCCATTTGTTTTTTTTATCACAAACAGGGGGGAATAAAATCCCCTCCCCATTGTGAAACTGGAACTTCGTGAAGGACCTGCTTGTTGACTAAGTCTAATACCTCTGATTCTAGAGCCATCTGCTCCTCCCTGGACTTCCTCCTGGAGGTGATCATGAAGGTTCGGTGAGGGACCTGACAGAAGCGTATCTTTAGGCCGTTCTTTATGATATCCAACACCCAGGGATTTGAAGTGATGGCTTCCCAAGCTGGGATAAAATGGGAAAGCCTTCCCCCGACCTCTAGCCTCGCGTCATTGGGGAGATTTTTTGGAACTGGAGGATGGTCCTCCAAGCATGTAACCAGAGTCCTTTTTAGATCTGGGCTCCCATCTTTTCCTTTATCCCGGAGGGCGACCCTGGTTAAATCTCTTCTTCCGAAAATAGGACCTTTTTGTTTCCCCCGTGAACCCTGGGAAACCTCTCTTTCTGTCGCCAGCCTTCTCCAAAAACTCGTCCAGTTTTTGGCCAAACAAAAGTTTACCATCACAAGGAAGAGAACAAAGCTTATGCTTAGATTGTAGATCTCCCGGGCAACCCTTGAGCCACAGGGCTCGTCTGGCAGCATTAGACAAATTTGCAGACCTGGCAGCGAGTTTAACTGAATCCACTGAGGAGTCGGCCAAAAAAGCAGATGCTGCTTGTAGCAAAGGCAGATTGGAGAGGATTTTATCTCTGGACATCTTTTTATCCTTTAGCTGGTCTCCTAATTGCTGAAGCCACACCATAAGTGACCTAGCGACACAAGTGCCTGCTACCGCTGGCTTCAGGCCCCCTGCTGCTGCTTCACAGGTGTGACGCAGGAAGGAATCTGCCTTCTTATCCAGAGCATCCTTTAGACTGCCCGAATCTTCCAGGGGTAGGGACGATCTTTAGGATAATCGGGCGACAGACCCGCCAACTTTAGGAATTTTGTCCCAGGACTCAGAGACATTATCCTCGAAGGGGTACCTCCTTTTAGAGGATGAGGACAATACTCCTGATTTCTCCGGCTTCCTCCATTCCAGGTCTATAAGGGTCTGAATTTGGGGATTCACTGGAAAGGAGCGTCTTTTTTTCCTCCAGGCCTGCGAACATATCTTCCAGGGACCTGGCTGCCTTCTCCTCCCTCAACCCCATGGTAGATCTGACCGCTCTGACCAACTTGTCAGTATCCTCAATAGGGAAACAGGGCCTACCACTGTCTGATGAAGAGGAGGATGCCGAGGCAAAGATCCTCTGACTGGGAGGATAAATCATAGTCAGAGGAGATATCTTTATGGGATCTCTTTTTCCACTTTAGTAAGCCTTACAGGGAATCCTGCACCTCTGAACGGATTACGGACCTCAAATTAGAAGCGAAATCCGGGGTGCTCTCCGCTATCGTTTGGTTAATACAGCTTGCACAAAGCTGTTTCTGCCAATCTATGGAAAGGGGGGCCTGGCATAAGGAACAAACCCAGTGGGTTCTTTTTGCCGCTACTCTTCTTCCTAAGGAATGAAGGACATAATAACTTTCCATTACTATTAAGTGACATTCACGAAGATCACTCACCCCTGAAGTCACAAAAGGGTACCGGATTTTGAGGCTGTGGCGGGACATAAGATGAATCCCTTCTGGATGGCCCTGAAGCGTCCGACACCTTACTCCTCCTGCTGCCGCTGCGGTTGCTGGAGCGGCCGTCCGTGTGCGAGGTGTCCGACTGCTTCTTCCGCTGGCGTTGATGCGGTGGAGGGGTCAGCTGCTGCTGCACCTAGCTGTCCTGGTCTGCCATAGCTGCTACACCCGAGCTTGAGTATAAGCAGCGCTTGTCAGGAGGCCCCCACCTTAAATAGGGCACATCCGGACCTCCTCCGGTCCATGTGTCCTCCCCCCTCCTGACACCCACCGGCCGATCTTTGAAAAAAAACGGCCGGCAAGCGTTTACAGGGCGCCGCCATCTTGGTTCCGGGTGCAGCCCCCGACGTCATCGGGCACGCCTCTCCAAGCGTGCACCGCGCCGTGACGTCAGGCGCGTCATATCCGGAAGACACTGCTCCCAGCGTGCGACCACCCAGGAGCCTGCGGCAGGGAGAGGACAGCGCAGCGGTCTGCGGGGAGCCGGAGCCCTCATAACCGCATGCGCCTGCTCGAACACGGCTCCAGGGAACCGCGGACGGCGCTTCTGGGACCCGGAACCCGGTGCACAGGCAGGTGCCCGCACTTCCACACCGGAACGGGCCCAGGTAAGAAGACACCCTTCTTCAGACAGGTTCCCATCAAGGACAGGAAACCAACTGAAGCAAGGGAGAGGTACCGCCCTTTTATTTCAGACGGTTTCCTGTCCTTGGTGGGGCGGATCCCTCTCTCAAGGTGTGTTGTAATGGGTGAGGGGAAAATAATGCATCCACTTCTTTCTAAATTAGGCTGTCAGACCCCCAAGAATGACATCCTAGTAATATGCCATGACTTATACCTCTTTAAATGTATGCAAAGAATAAACCTAGATATCCAGGTATACGTTCTATTGATTGATTTCTATAAGGGCCTATTTACACATGGAAATGTGTATCTGCTACGTACATGAATGATCGGCTGCAGCCCTTCCACTTGGCCAGTCAATGGATCCGCAAACCACAACAAGTAATTCAAGGAGATGGAAAAGTAAAAAAAAAAAATCTAGTAACATTGCATAGCGTACCGGCGATTGCGCTATTTAACTTGTCATCAGTGATTGACGGCATATAAATGGTTAAACAGCAGTGATTCACGCTCCGCTCTGGCCGCTGCTGTTACAGCAAGATGTCGGCTGTGTAGGATGGGGGCTCTGCTCCTGAGCCCACCCGAAACAGCAATCCAATGGACGGTTTCACACACCACATTATCCAGTGGTGTTTAATTTGCTTTTCTATTTAGGAAACAAAACCGTTTTAATAAAGTTTTCCTTCTCTGGTATCTAGGAGCCATTTCAGCTATTTGTAAAGGGAATCTGTCAGCAGGTTTTTCTTGGCTATTCTGAGAGCAGCATGATGGGGTGAGCGCCACACTAGGAGTAGGACCATTGAGCCCAGAGCTATTGCAAGACGTGCAGACAATATATACCAGGTATGAATGAATCCAATGCAACATTATTGTTACTTGGGAATTAACCTACTTGGATATAATACAACCCTTGATATATGTATATACCAAAAGGTCATTATCTTGGGAATGCCTATATTGGCTTTTATTATTTAGGATTATATCCTTTTACTATGTGACCTAGGATATACTATCAGTATGCATTAGCACAATTGGAGCTACTACTATCCAGCCCTGATGTCTCTGCAATTCAAATATTTACATTATACCTCCTCACTATTATATGGTATTACTATATATATGTGTGTGTGCTCTTTTCTTTTGCCGCCATGTACCCAAATTGTTATAATAAAGTTCTTTTTTAACACATTGACCCCTTGTCGGATGTACTATATATTGGTTGTTGTTGAGAGCAGCATGATGTAGAGACAAAGACCCTGATTCTAGGGACGTCTCACTTACAGGGCTGCTTGTTGTAGTTTTGATAAAAATCACACTTTTATCAGCAGAAGATTATCACTAGAGGACTAGTAAACCTGCTGCCACGTAGTCCAACCACGCCCCCCACCACTGATTGGCAGCTTTCTGTGTACACTGTATATAAACTGCCAATCAGTGGTGTGGGTGGGGTTATTATACAGAGCTCAGCATTCAGAGATCTGCATGAGAAAAAAAACCTGTAATTTTATCAAAATAACACCAAGCAGCCCAGTAAGTGATACATCGTTGGAATCAGGGCCTCGGATTATGCTGCTCTCAAATGGGGTAGCAAAAACCTGCTGACATATTCCATTTAAAGGGGCAGCTGCTACTAAATCCAGACATGGTGCAAAATTTAAATTCTGCTGCAGATTTACTGCTGTAGATTTTTAATTCCTAAAAATCCATGTAGATTCAGAGGATCTCAACCTTTTCAATGCAAATTATTTTCAAGACTTATTCACAGATATTATGAAATATTACAGTAGAAATAAAAAAAAAAAAAGAAAAAAGCACAATACCTAAACTCCCTCCTTGGGAAAAATATACGGCAAGTATAAGAAAGACAAAAATTTATTCTGGAGTCATATTGAAGTCTAAATAGAATTGTAAGCATACAATGTAAACAGCAGCGAATGTAAGTAGGATCCACAGGATCTATATAAGAGGAACGTTTTCCAAAGCTGATCTTCTGAGCCCACCGCTATGCTGGCTGGACCGGCATTGTGATCGTCAGCACCTGGAATATACGTCACGTTTTACTGCAGCTCATAGAACCAATGATAAGACGCAGAGCAGTGCGAGGCTTGTGACTCGCTATACACAAAATATACGACATGTTTGATGAATGGCATAAAGGAAAGCCGATGCATTCAGATGTCTCTGGGCAACTATATGTTGTGATAGGATGCTGCCCCTCACCCTGACAGGAACTTATCTATCTGCTCACTCATCATGACAGGTTTACAGCATGTTGACTCATGGACGTGATCAGTCAGTCAATCGATGACATAGATGCAAATTCTTGATTCCGACAGGTAGGTCAGAGATGTCCGTCTCAAACAGTTTACCTTCACCCATCTAGGATGGATGGCTGCTGACATCGTTGGCCATTATGTCCATAAGCAATTATTATCCTGTAATTGCGATGTACAGTACAAATTTATATTGTGGTACCCTGCTAGCCAGAAAATTTGATGTAAATACATTTATGCCCAAAAATGGCAAAAGTATTCTCGGAGTGATACCTTTATTGGCTAACCAGAAAAAAATATATTACTCTGTCGCCTCATTGGGGGACACAGGACCTTGGGTGTTATGCTGCTGTCCACTAGGAGGCGACACTAGGCTTAATCTGAAAAAGATTAACGGTGGCTCCTCCTCGGCAGTAAACACCCCCTGACGGCGTCAGCCATGTTCAGTTTTTTGCTTAGTGTCGCAAGAAGGCACACCTAAAGATTTTTACTCCATTTTTTTCTGATTTTTTCTTTTTCCATGGAGTTACAAATGAAGATAAGTGGGTCTCTGGAGAGACCCCCGGCATGGCTCCTCCTCTGCCCCCTTCTAGGGGTGCACAGTTGAAGTCGAGACGTCTCCTTACCATGTCGCTCCTTCCCCAGCCCCTCGGGTGTTGGTTCGAAGTTGAGACCCCCCCTCCTTCCCCAATTCCTTTTGGTCTTGGGTTGAGGTCGAGGGAGGATTACAGCCTCCTGACTGTGAAGGCAGCACCCTCCCTGTCACGAAAAACACTTGGTCAGACCTTGCAGTCCTCTGGCGCCCCCTTATCCTGCTGGTCAACCACGGTATTGACCGAGGATAAGCACGGGCGCAGCTGCTCTAATTTATGTCGACTATTGTGGCACGTGATGTGACAGGACGTATATATACCACCAGTTCCTTCCAGGAACGTATATATACCTCCGTCCAGCCACCCTCAAACCACAATATCACAAATACCGGTATACTGCCACCACCGATCGCTTAACAGGTTGATCGGGTACCTGTTAGGTAACGTGAATTAGCGGGTGAGGAACGTGTTTGCTCGACATAGGACAAGAAGAACGAAGCTGGTAAATAATAATGAAATACTCCCGAAAGTGGGCAGTGTTTACAAAAGATATACAAGATTTTATAAAAGAGACAATTTACATATATGCATAAAACAGTTATTAAAATACAAGGGGTAAATAATAGCAAAACCTGCGCCACGAGGTGATGGTCTCAGATTGTGTGGGGTGCACGGCTCCCCGGAAACTAGGTGTGATTCCTCCATGCAGCGAAGAGTGCTTGCGTCTGACGTCCCTGGTTAAGAATGAAGTAAAATGTCCGTTCTGGTTTTTAGTAAGGGGCCAAAACACTAGGAGACACCCATGTTGTTTACCTCACACGGTTTTGTGAACCCACCCAGCTGCCTAAGACATAAAAAGCCTTCAGATTTCATATCTTGGTATGGGGGGGTCTCACATCCAAGATGGATACATCATGTTTGCCGTCACCAATATTCATGAAGATGGATATCAAATATCAGAACCCATTTCCTGGGTTTCTGGTGGTTTCCCAGTTATGTAAGATATACCGGCATAATTGGAAAAAGGTGAACATCCCAAAAATGTGGTCCCTGTGTTTGTGACAGTCATGTGCATTATTAAACTCGATATTAAAAGTTTGTACAGTTAGACAATAGGATTTTGGAGGGAATTTCCAGTTTACACCAGTATGCTTGCTCTGGCTGAGGTTTTATGACGGTAATAAAAATTCCTTGTTTGGGGAAAGCAAGAGTGAATTCTATGTAGGACCATTCTAAATGAGCAGGGGATGGAGATTTAAGACATCTCTCATTTTTAAAACTAGGACAAAAATACATTTTGCCTGACACTCCCCAATCCCCCTCATGGGGGCATTAGGTTTAGACACCGCAGGTAGGATTTGTGCAGACAGCAATATATAGCTCCCAGTAGCTGTCGCTCTGCACCAACGTTCAGGAATCGCAGCTCCGCTGCAGACTCCTGATGGACCGGGGGACAGTACTGGCAGAAGGGCACACAGAGACACAGGCTGGCTTCAGCTCTGTCTCTCTGCCGGCACCAGCGCTACAGTGCCTCAGAGGAACCCTTTAAGGGCTCCCTTTTAATATAGTATCCCACCGCCTTTCCTGCCATTAAAAACCGGGGGGGGGGTCCGATTCAGATCCGGTACCCCCTCGGACTACCGCGCCGGCCTGCAGCCCTTTTGGGCATACATTCTAAATTTACACCGCCTATTTGAAGCCGCCGCCCACTCTCCGCGCCCCGCCCCCCGGATGACCAATATGACACTACACAGTGTCATACAGGGGGCGGAGACGAACTGAAAGGGCGCGCTTTCTAGCAATACGGCCGCCTTTCCAGCGCTCCGCCCCCTTTCTTCTCCACACTCCGGCGGCCATTAACCAGCAGAGGGAGAACGGAAGGAAGTTAACGCTTCACATACCGGTCGCCAGCTGGTCTCTGGGGAGCACAGGATCTTGGATTTTACCGGCGCTGTACTACAGCACACTAAGGTGGGATAAAATTACAGCTACAGTCTCGACTCGGCTGTGAAGTCTATAACTTTCTCTGCATTGCTGGCCCCCTCTGCAAAGCCACTCTGCATCGCTGGCCCCATCTGCATCATCCCATACCACACGGTCATCCCCTTCCAGTGTGAGACACCGTACTCACAGCTCATCTAGACCGTCCCCTGACAGGGACAGACAACGCAGATCCCCACAGCCATCCCCGTCCAGAGAAGGTCTCCGCTCCGGTTCTCCCAGCAGGAGTCGCCTTAGCGAGATACAGGATTCGGAAGACATCTGTGATTCAGACTCAGACAAGGAAACCGAAGGGTCCCTGATCCCTATTCGCCCGGGCAATACAGTGCTAGTTGATGATTTAATCTCATCTATCCATTGGGTGCTGGACATCTCCGATCCACCCCTGGAGACACCAGGACATAAAATTTCCTTTGAAGGAGTCCTGAAACCGCCTAAGGTGTTCTTTGACCACCCAGAGTTTAAGGCGATCCTTAAAAAGCAGTTCTCACAACCTGAGAAAAAGTTTACTAATCGCAAATATCTGGAGGCGCGGTACCCCTTTCCACAGGAGGTCACCAAAAAGTGGACAGATCCACCTGAAGTGGATCCTCCAGTCTCCAGACTAGCAGCACTTTCTCTGCCAGATAGCTCAACCCTCAGGGACACAGCAGACCGGCAGGTGGAACGCATGGCCCGTTCAATTTTCGAGGCCGCAGGGGCCTCCCTGGCTCTCACGTTCGCCTCAGTTTTTTTGGGCTGCCAAGGCAATCCTGGCCTGGGCCCAAAATTTACAAACTGGCCTACAAAATACCTACCCCTGAACTGTCGGACCAAGCGGCCCAAATAGCAGTCGTGGTAGATTACAAGCTCCATGCAGCTCTGGATTCTGCAATGGGTGCAGCCGGGATAGCTTCATCACAATTCGGTGTATCCTCTGGCTGCAGGAATGGAAAGCAGATGCAGCTTCAAAGAAGTCCCTCACTCACCTCCCGTACCTCAGTGGTCGGCTTTTCGGTGAACAGTTGGACACAATGATATCCAACGCCACCGGGGGTAAAAGTATCTCTCTCCCCCAACTGAAGCCCAAACACACTTACAAAAAGCGCAATCAGGCACGTTACCGATCCTTTCGGAACTCTTCCGGCTGATCCGTCTCACGACCAGCAAAGAATAACAGCCGCGCTCCACGCTGGGACAACTCGAGGTCGACGCAAAAGTCGGACAAAACCTGGCAAACAAAGGCAGGCCAGTCAAAATTTAAGGGAGGAAAGTCTTGCACTTCCTCCTCATCATGACTCACGAACTCTGGAAGACACCCCACCTGTAGGCGGCCGTCTTTTGCTCTTTCACCAGCTCTGGCTGCCTATTACAGAAGACAGGTGGATCAGGGAACTAGTGTCTTCAGGATACAAGATAGAGTTCACTTCCAACCCGCCAAACAGATTCTTCCTGTCTGTTCCCCCAAAACCGCCAGCCAAGGCTCGTGCCTTCCACCACGCGGTTTCATTACTTCTCCAAGCAGGTGTCTTAGTAACGGTCCCTACGGCCAAGCGCTTCCAAGGGTTCTGCTCAAATCTATTCGTAGTCCCCAAAAAAGGAGGCAGCGTACGGCCCATATTGGATCTAAAACAGCTCAACAAATAAGTACGGGTACGTCACTTTCGCATGGAGTCCCTTCGGTCCATCATTGCGTCCATGGAGACGGGAGAATTTCTCGCCTCCATAGACTTTCAAGACGCATGCCTCCATATACCAATTGCACCGGCTCAACTTGAAAAAGTCATCACCAACCCCGAGTCAATCTCTGACCTTTTTGGGAATGTTATCCAACACCCTCAAGGGTCTAGTACTCCTCCCCAAGGACAAAGCACTGCCTCTCCGAATAGGGGTCCGCATCCTACTTCGCAAACCCCCTCAGTCTCTCCGGTTTGCCATGAGAGTCCTTGGTAGGATGGTGGCGGCAATAGAAGCGGTCCCATTTGCCCAGCTTCACCTCAGGCCTCTCCAACTAGCCATCCTCAAGTCATGGGACAGGAATCCTTTTTCCCTCGACAGGGAGTTTCAGTTGACGTCATCAACCAAGAGATCCCTGCACTGGTGGCTCAAACCAACCTCGCTAACAAAGGGGAAATCCTTTCTCACGAGTCAATGGAAGGTTCTGACCACCAATGCGAGCCTGATGGGTTGGGATGCGGTACACCTGCACCACAGAGCACAGGGCAAGTGGTCCCCAACAGAAGCGACCATGCCCATCAACATCTTGGATATTCGTGCCATTCTCCTGGCGTTGAGAGCCTTCCATCATTTACTGGCAGCCACTCACATCAGAGTACAGTCAGACAATGCCACGGCTGTGGCATACGTAAATCACCAAGGGGGGACCCGCAGTGCCCAGGCGATGCGAGAAGTGACACACATTCTCCACTGGGCGGTAGCCTTCTTATAGGCATAATTATGTTATTCATGTTACGTTCCTCCTACTGCTTTTGCACAAAACTGAACATGGCTGATGCCGTCAGGGGGTGTATACTGCAGAGGAGGAGCCACCGTTAATCTTTTTCAGATTAAGCCTAGTGTCGCCTCCTAGTGGACAGCAGCATAACACCCAAGGTCCTGTGTCCCCCAATTAGAGGCTAAGAGAAAGAGATTTGACGATGAGTACACAAAAATCTCCTTACAGAGCACACAGGCTCCTTCTTCAGGCAGGATTACAAATGTTATGAATTCATTTGTAATATTGCCTGAAGAAGGAGCCTCTGTGCTCTGAAAGCTTGCATATATATTTTTTTTTTCTGGTTAGCCAGTAAAGGTATCACTCCGAGAATACTTTTGCCATTCTTGGGCATAAAAGTATTCACATAGAATTATCCCCTAATTAAAACAATTTATTTTTGCTAAATAAATGTATACATTTTTTTAAATTTTATTTTATACATTTTCTCAGAGAACCTCTTTAAGAAGGAGATTTCAGAATGGGCTATAAGACATGTCCAACTTTGCTTTATTGTCTCACCTTACTGTCCTTGTTGAACTGAGCTCCACTTTGTTCTTGGATGATATTGTAAGGAATGAAGACGTCTAGATGATACAAATCGGGACGTCCGACTAAGACTATTCTGTCTTCACCCAAGTCCAACACGAGATCTAGCAGAAGACTGTAAAGAGAAGACCAGCGTGGTAACAACGCTTATGTCGCTGAATGCTTCTGTACGGGAAAGAAAGTTGTAACCAACAAGTGCACAAAAATCTAAACTTTTATCTTGATATGTGGCCAACTAGAAGTTACTGTGTAGCTCCAGACGTCTCATACATTAAATCTGACACTTGGAGTAACTGCTCACAGAAAATGCTTCAAATATTTTTTATGATTCACACGGCATTAAAAGGGGTTGTCCACCACTTTAATACTAATGGAATATCCTTAGGATAGATCATCAATATTAAAGTGCCAGACAACCCCTTTAAGTGAGGCATAATGAATGGTACCAGAATTTCAGATAATGTAGCCTTCATTAGGCAGAAGGCCCAGTCGGTTATATGAAGAAATCTGGGGTCCCCAAAAGCAAACCCAGTAATCACCAGATTCCCGTGTGGTGACTACTTAATCTGCTTTTTGGGAAGACCAGAACTGACCCCTATATTTAACCAAGTGGGTCCCCTTAAGCTACATTATCCTGTCTGATGAAGGATACAGCTGAAACATTCTTAATCTTCATTATGCCTCATTTAACGCAATGTGAATCATGGACATGAGAAAAATCAAATTAAAAAATAAATACATTTAAAGCATTTTCTGTGCGATTCCTCCAAATGTCGCATTAATATAGAAAAAATAAAGAGCGGCGTGTTCTACACTATCGCAACAAGCCTCTTTCATCATTTATATCATCATTATAACATCATTTATATGCACCAGCGCCATGGAATCAATGGCACTATATAATTAAATAATCTACTATATAATCGTCTTATCCCGTCTGTCTGTCTGTCTGTCCAGGAAATCCCGCGTCGCTCATTGGTCCGGCAGCGGCCAATCAGCGCCGCGGGATTTCTGAAAAAAGATGGCGGCCGTTAGCGGCTCATCTGCGGGACGGAGCGGAGCGGCGATGCAGCCGGGAGATGAGCGCCGCGAGGCGCTCATCTCCCGGCCGGCAACAGCAGAAAGAACCCTACCGCTGGACCCATCTGCGGGACGGAGATGCAGCAGGGAGATGAGCGGCGCGAGGCGCTTATCTCCCGGCCGGTAGCAGCGGAAGGACCGCCGGCGCCGCTGACCTCCATGCGGAAGGGAGGACCGGGGAGCGGCGCTGGGGGTCGGGATACTTCTGCTGCGAGCGCCCGCTATGTCCCGGGGTCTCGCAACGTAAGTAGCCGCACAGGCAGCGCAGCTCCCCGGTCCTCACCAAGACGATTCGTTGATTGGTCGCGGTCTTCGGACCCGACCAATCACTGATCTTAGCGCAAAACTTAAGCACCGCTGTGCTGATTGGACGCGGGCGCTGACCGCGACCAATCACCGATTTGGGCGCCAAATTTAAATATCGGCCGCGATCAATCAGCACAGCGGTGTTTAAATCTGGAGCCAAGATCGGTGATTGGTCGCGGCCGATATTTAAATTTGGCGCCCAAATCGGTGATTGGTCGCGGGCAGCGTCCACGACCAATCAGCACAATAGTGTTTAACTTTGGCGCCAAGATCAGTGATTGGTCGCGGGCCAAGACAGCGACCAATCACCGATTTGTGCGGCAGATTTAAATAGCGGCCGCGACCAATTGGATGTCAGCGCCGCTCCACGGTCCTCCCTTCACACCCTAGCCGCATGGATGTCAGCGGCGCTGCCTGTGCGGGTACTTCCGCTCGGAGAACCCGGGACATGAGCGGGCGCTCGGAGCAGAAGTATCCTGACCCGCAGCGCCGCTCCCCGGTCTCCCTTCACACCCTAGCCGCTGATGTCCCCACAGTATCCGCATGGTGTTACAAAGGTCCATTTGTGTTAAAAATCGCTGATTGGTCGCGGGCGCTGCCCGCGACCAATCACCAATTTGGGCGCCAATTTTAAATATCGGCCGCGACCAATCACCGATCTTGGTTCCACATTTAAACCCCGCTCTGCTAATTGTTCGCACCTGGTGGACGCGCCAATCAGCAATTTTGGCGCCAAATGTAAACCCCGCTCTGCTGATTGGTAGCGGTCGACGGCCGCGACCAATCAGCAATATTGGCGCCAAATTTAAACACCGCTCTGCTGATTAGTCGCGGTCGCCGGCCGCGACCAATCAGCAGTATTGGCGCCAAATTTAAATCTCGCTCTGCTAATTAGTCGCAACCACCGGCCGTGACCAATCAGCCATATTGGCGCCAAATTTAAACACCGTTTCGCTGATTGGTTGCAGTGGCCAGTCGCGACCAAGCAGAGAAATTGGCGCCAAATTTAAACACCGCTCTGCTGATTGGTCGCGGTTACCGGTCGTGAATAATCAGCATTATTAGTGCCAAATTTAAACACAGCTCTACTGATTGGTCACGGCAGCGACCAATCACCATTATTGGTGCCAAATTTAAATACCGCTCTGCTGATTGGTCACGTTCGCTGGCCGCGACCAATCAGCATTATTGGCGCCAAATTTAAACCCCGCTCTGCTGATTAGTCGTGACCGCCGGCCGTGACCAATCTGCGATTTAGGCGCCAAATTTTAACACCGCTTTGCTGATTGGTCGAGGCCGGCAACCGTGACCAATCAGCGATTTTGGCGCAAAATTTAAACACAGCTCTGCTCATTGCGCCCGGTCGGCCGCATACCTATTCTAGAATACCCGATGCATTAGAATCGGGCCACCATCTAGTATAATATATACATCTTCCCACCAGCTTGTTTTCCCTCTATCTCCTCTCTGGATCTATGAAGCCAGAACTGTCAAAGAAGAGGTGATGGTGGAGATGGAGGGGAAACAAGCAGGGGGGAAGGTTTATATAAATGACTGGTCCCGCTGTGAAGCACCGGGCGTCTGTGCTTGGTTTGAACAGTCGTTCTCTGGTGACAGAGTCATTCTTTCCCATTCCAATAGCTTGCAAACAACCCACCATGGTATGAAAAAAAAATTATATCATCATCATCCAGCAAATGTGTCACAACTGCCAGCAATTGGCTACTGTGGACACATCAAAGCTGTGATGATAAAAGTTGGCAGAGGAGGACTGGTAGCACGAGGTTGGCACAGACTTTTAATAAGGGAAGACTATTGGAAATCACATGAAATGCAAAAAGATCACAATCCTAAACCACATCTGAGGGTCTCACCACTTTAGGTAAAGAGATTTCAGCCACCAGAAAACTTGGGTGTCCTACAGGAGGTTCCGCCACAATCATGTAATCTGGTTTCACGGGTGAACTGATAAAAAAAGGAAGGAAGCAGTATATTAAAGAGTACACCATCAATTTATGATCTGTTGGGGTCAATCTCTAATATAATAAAGTGGCACTGATGCTTGTAATGAGGAACAGCCCCTTTCACAGTCATTCCCTGCACATTGGCATCATGGCCTCCACTGTGCAGCGGAACGACAGCATAGATCCAGAAAAGTGAATGGGCTTAGCTGCAGTTCTCCTGCACAGTGAATATCCGGGTAGCTGCCCCACTCCAGCATATTCTTTAAAAAGGGCAGCGGGGTTACTTCCAGGCTGCAGCCCCCTTATTCTTGGAGTCCAAGAAGTTGGATATCCTATATCTTTTGTAAGATGGGATTCTAAAAAAAGTAAATGCATGCATTAAACCTCAAAGTAACCCAAACCTTTCAACTTCTGAGATGAGGGACTTGCTTGGAGTTAGTGACGCGCCCCTGGGCCTGCTGTGTCGCGTAGCGTCTCGCACACGGGGGCTTACCCGGAGCTGGATCTGTTGAGGGTTGTAGTCTCGTGGCGGTGACCCGGTCCGTGCCCAGGGAGTCAGACTAAGTGGCGATGTTATAGCAGTAGATGTTAGATGACTACGCCACCCGTTGAGTGCAGCCAGGGAGCAGCTGCTGCAGGGCAGACCGCTGAGGCCGGTGGTAGGATTGTGCAGCGTGGATGGTATAACCCCCAACGGGAGGGGTATGGCCTCAGGGCAGCCGACGTGGATGATGGGGGTAGCAGGAACCACTCGGAGACGGTACTGTGTAGTTCAGGGTCTTTACTGGTGACAAAGATAGACCCTCCCGGAGTACTGACTAGCGATTGGGGCCTGGTCAGTCCTTGAGCAGATGGGATCTCCCCTGGCCAGGCGGAGTTGTAGGCCTCCCAGACTAACTGTACTCTTCTGGCTACCTTGCTAGAGGCGGGTATAAGTAGCCCACGTCCCTGAGTGTACCGTGTGGTGCTCACCCGTATGGCCGGTGACTCAGGGCCTTCTAATGGCTTCCGCTCCACGATGGCGGTGCTGGTCCCACGCGTGTGACCGTGCCTTCGGGCTTCTGGGCCAGAGGACCTGAAATCCTCTGCCGGACGGTTTCTGCTGCTGGGTAGGAGTTAGTCCCCACAGCCTCGGACTCCGGGTCCGGTAAGAAATCTTCTCAGTCAGGGCGAGCTCTGCAGCTGCCAGCCCCTGACTCGTTGTAACACTGCTCCCCACAGAGCTCCTGATGTTTCTTGCTATGCTGCTTCTCTTCTCTACTCTTGTTCTGTCTTCTTTCTCCAGGCTCAGGCCCCAGCCAGGGCCTGCCTGTGGAGCAGAGCCCATAGAGCAGCTCTGCTCCCTGTCTTCTTCTCTCAGAACTCTCTAACCCTGCCTCAGCCCCGGGTTTATATAGGGGAAGTCCTTCCCCTCCCAAGACTGGGCAGGAGGTGTGGCATGCACAGGATCCCTGACCAAAGGACCTCCCACCTGCTCTCAGACATAACATTACATTACTGTGGAAACCAGACCCCTGGGGTGCCACATTAGCTGGGAGGGTCTGTAGGAAAAAAATAAAGAACATAAAGGCAAAATAGTTAAAAAAAAAACAAAAAAACAATGTCCACAATGTTCTTGCACCATAACAAGCCATTCTGTAACTTCCCCCATCTGTTGGGTATAACCCATCACCACGAGGAGTGGTGCTCCCCCATCTGTTGGGTATAACCTATCACCTCAAGGAGTGGCGCTCCCCCATCTGTTGGGTGTAACCCATCAGCACGAGGAGTGGCGCTCCCCCATCTGTTGGGTGTAACCCATCAGCATGAGGAGTGGCGCTCCCCCATCTGTTGGGTGTAACCCATCAGCACGAGGAGTGGCGCTCCCCCATCTGTTGGGTATAACCCATCACCATGAGGAGTGGCGCTCCCCCATCTGTTGGGCATAACCTATCACCACAAGGAGTGGCGCTCCCCCATCTGTTGGGTGTAACCCATCACCACGAGGAGTGGCGCTGCCCCATCTGTTGGGTATAACCTATCACCAGGAGGAGTGGAGCTCTTCATACTTTGTGTCCCTAGGGGAAATGTGGTATTATAAGACATCCAATCAATTGAATGGCCGACCATGTACTGCATAGATGAGCGAGGAACATCAGAGAAGCCGCCGATGCTCAACAGCAGCCTACTCTGTCGTCTTTTACAAACTGTATGCCATAGACTTGTACCTTAGAGTTGGGACATTGTGTCCATTCCCTGAATCATCGGTTTTGATTTGGTTCTGATATTCTGTTCAAAAATGGATCCCAGGAACTTCCGATTTTTCAGCATTTTCCACTCTGAAGGGAAACTATAGATGATTAACAGGGTCGGACTGGAACTGAAACTCAGCCCTGGCATGTGAGAGCACGCAGGCCCGTCCTACGCGCGTTGAATGTGAAATATTTTCGTGAATGATTTGGGTATATGTCACAATAAAAATTGCTGCAAACTGCACTTTATCATCGATAGACAAAAACTGACATAATGTAAAATATAAACTTCCCTCCAGGAAAATGTTAATTTCTTTCAACTGGAGGGACGGACATATTTGTAATATAGAGCTCCAAGTTCCCAAAAATGCTATGTTTGATAGTACCAGGAAAAGCAGGAATAGTGAATCCTTGCAGATTTGAAGCAGTTTCATGTTTATTGTTTCAGTATTTTTGCAGCGTTTCTAAAGAACGGAAAAAAAAAATCTCAAAAAACGCAATATCAAGGGGATTTTCCTGCCGAGCGACACGTTTTTTGTGCAGAAATGTTCTTCCCTTGACAGTGTCCGATCGGACGATTCGACGACGATTGGTAAAAGCGGAGTTAAGAGCCAGAATACCAGGTAAAAGCCATTTTTGAATGCCTCACAGCGTCAGAAACGTCTGCAGTGGGCCAAAGAACATTGTAAATGGACCACTGAACAATGGAGAAATGTTATATGGAGCGATGAGACACGCCTACCCATGTTTGGCAGCGACGGTGTCTGCTACGTTCGACGACGACCTGGAGAGGACTGGTTGTCAGAGGGTACAGTACCCACCATGAAGCATCCTCTGAGTGTTATGGTAGGGGGCTGCGTGTCCAGAGATGCAGGTGGTAGGCTGCAGGTAATTGAAGGAACAGTTAATGCTGAAAAGGACATCAAGGAAGTCCTTCAGCCTAAACTCATTCCTTCGGCACATGATGTATTTAGTGAAGGGACACCGTTTATTTTTCAGCAAGATGGAGCCCCATGCCATACAGCTAAAAAATGTCTCTCTTGGTTCAAGGACAAAAATATCCAGCTATTGAATTGGCCAGGAAACAGCCCAGATCTCAATCCTATTGAGAATCTCTGGGCTCGCCTCAAAAGAGAGGTGTCAAAACAGCGGGCTTCACACAAGCAGGAACTCATTGCAGCCATCATCAAATCATGGCTTCATATCATCACACCATCTGATTTACACAAACTGGTAGATAGCATGCCAAGTAGATGCCAGGCAGTCATCAAGGCCAAGGGCTGTCCAACTGAGTAATAACATTTAGTGTTAGATATGAAAATAGGACAAATAAATGGCTTTTCTCCCACAGTCATCTGAGTGACAATAGTGTCCAATTTGTTGACAAATGAACAAATTTCCTGCTAATATTGTGTTTCTATATGAGATTTTATTTCTACTTAAAAACTTTACTGTGAAATCAAAAACATTCATGAAATTTGTATTTGTATTGGCAAAATGCTAAAAATTCGTAAATCTTGGGGGTGTTGACTCAATTTTGGCCACTAGTGTATAGCGTTCCTCAGTATATTTATATGTTGTTCCCCATCACCTTTTTCATCTCTCCTTACAAGTATGCCTTGTATCTTAGCTAAAACATGGTAGTAAGTAGCATATTACCCTTTTATAATGGGTAGTGTAGAATCGCTGCATATTTCAGGGTTATGCGCTCCTGAGGACTCATTAGTGCTGCCCTCCTCAGGCGAAACCTGGTTGTGACCTCGTATAATATGGGGCTAGCCGGTCTCACCTACCAGTTTGGGTCACAAACCCTTTTTCGTTTGCTTTGATGTTTTACTCATTGTTTATTAAGTTTACACCCCAAATCTCTCCTAATCCTGGAGATCAAACCTATGAAAGCAATTTATGAATGATCATAACACCTCTATGAAGGGTAATTATCATCTCCTTCATAAATAGACATTTATATGTATAAATACATATGTGGTCAATGCATAGTACTGGCACATGACTTATCACTTTCCAGGACCTTACAAAGCACCAGGAACATTCATAACAAGCGGAGGTGAGGCGAATCTGGCAACTTAATAGGAAAGGATTCTTTACAGATAGAGCAGTCAGACTGTGGAATGCCAACCACAAGATATAGTAATGGCAGATAGTATAACAGCATTTATAGAAGGGCTGGATACTTTTTTAACAAAACATGACATTGTGGGTTATAAATAATCTAGTAATAGAAAATGTATAACTTTGGAGGTAGACCTAGGACATTAAAGTTCAAACTTTTTCAACCTATGCAACTATGCAAGTATGTAGAATGCACATTAGGAAAATGCTTGAAATGCAATTCCCTATAATATTATTTTACAAGTAATTTCCTCTTAATTTTTGGCTTTGTACAGTGCTAGTTATAAGCCCAATCTATGGATCTAAAAAGTGCAAAACACTCCTGAAACACTTGTACGCATGTTCTATAATCTGTATTTCTTATGGTGCCTAAGGGAAGCCGTAATGATAAGACTTCTGCTTGGTAACAAGTGCAGTTAGTTGCCTCCATAATGAAAGTGAATTACCAATGATGAAAGGGTTAATACTTGGATCCTGCATCAGTAATAGCCTTTGTAGTAACCATGACAACTATTGTGAGGGCATAAACAAGTGTAATAAAGAAGATTCCATAAAAGAATGCCGCGCTGCCACGATCAGCGCCATTACTGATGATGCGCCTGAGGACCTTGAGCTTGACCACCCCACGTAATGTGCCAACGTTGGTGTAATTTGGAGGTTCTAGCAGGGAAAGGGGTTGTCTTCTTAGACACCCCGGGGGCATGGGAAGGTAACAGAGGGGGGGTCCCCAAAACAGGATCCCCTTCTGTTACTATGTACAAAGAGCTGCTCTTCTTTGGGAGTTCATGGATGGATCCTTGACTTTAATGGGTGATAAATTGGGAGGGGAAGGGGATACTCATCCTATTAGGGGTTATCCATAATGAGCAACCCCTTTAACCAAGTACCCAACTTCTTGAGAGACGGAGCTGGATCTGTAAGGGAGAAGTGGTAGATCCACCTGGGAAATCAGATCAACTAAATTCGTTCCAGCAATAAATGTGGTGACAGATATCGCAGCCAGATCTCTCCCACATCCAGTTTATCACAATTATAGTCTATATTTGTTATGTCGTTCTCTGTAAATATGTACAAATTCTAAAACTCCGTCATATATCGGCACTAACTCTCTAAGCGCAAGGGAAGCGCAGCCCTCCAGCCATGGTTCTCTAGAGGTTTCCTCCACAGGGGGTTTTCCTCTCCTGAGCGCTGGAGGGTGACTCTTCGTGAGTCGAGGGTTGTGCCATTTTCGGTGTCATGTAAATTTAAATAAAGTTGAGAACGTTTGACACCTAATTGCAATGCTTTGTGTATTTATTTTGTATGTGTCTGATTCATTTTGTTTGGGATTTGGGGTCCATCAAACATCACTGAGTCATACGTCTGGACATCTGCCGCCAGCAGTTTTGCCCCAGGGGTTGCCCCTGCTCTGGGGAGTTTGATGGAGCAGAGAAGACAAGAATTACAGCACTCATCCTCAGAATAAGGACTTCTATTACAGTATTACAAGCAGCTTCCTCGCCTCATTCACACAGTGAGTATTTTTGGCACTAATTTACATCAGTATTTGTAAGCTGAAAACCAGAGGGGAACAAACACAGTGAAAAATAGTAACTGAAACACTTTCACCTCTTCTGTTTTGGATCCATTCCTGGCGTCTGCTAACAAATGCTGATGCAAAATATCACAATGGAAGTGCCCTAAATTCTTACTGACTGATTCGACTGTTTGAGTTGCAGTCAAGAAACAGAGGTTGCAAGCGTTAAAAGAGTTTTCTGGTATCAAAAACCCCTGTCCCCCTTGCCATTTTTCTCTATCCTGAACCTGTGCTGCCTGCCCCGATCTCAGACTGTCTGACCTAGTCTTTATCTTAGCTCTCCTGTATTTGGTACCCTGGTACCTCCGGAATGCTGCTGCAGTCCCGGGGACTGCCCTGAAGTGGTACCTGGTGTCTACCGGCAGCCCAGTCTATCCTCACCACCAGAGGTTCTAGTGGAGACCCAGTAGACACCTAGTCACAACCCTCCTGTGGGGCAGTGGGTCTATATCCACCAGCGTTACACCCACATAGCAAATGTGGTACCAATATTCAAGAAGGGGATAACATGTGAGCCTGGAATTTATAGGCCGGTAAGTTTAACTTGTACTGTGGGCAACATCTTTGTGGGTTTTCTAAGAGATACTAACCTGGAGCACCTCAATAAGAATAACCTATACATATGATTATGAGGGATCTGTCCTGCAAACTAATCTGAAAAGATTCTATGGGAGGTAAGTTCTAGGTTGGACCAGGGAAACTTAGTTGGTGTTGTCTATCTGGACTTTTCAAAGGCATTTGATACGGTGCCATACAACAGGTTGGTACATAAACATTTTCAATATATTATATGGTAAACTTGCTCCATGAAGGAACAAGTCCTTGTGTGGTCGATGGAAAAATCAAGGAAAATATCAGTGATGTGGTCGTTACCTCTTGACAGCTCCATTTCGTACTTGTTCTCTTGTCCATCCATGGCCACGGTGATAAAAAATTCCCTGAAAAGCTCATTATTCTAATAAAAAAAAATACAAAGTAAGGAGCTGACACAAAGGAGAGCAGACAGCTCGTATGTCAGAATAAGCAATTGCAGTTACCTTAATTTTCTCAAAGAAGGTGCCATTAATCACTATGTCGTATGCCGTGCAGCCGCCTCCACCTGTAGGACAAAGTGCACCAGGACTTAGATACTTTGCGGTGCCGACTCACCCACTGACCTTAGTAGGGCTGCTATGAATAAGTGGTATAAGTTCTTAAAGGGGACTCCAAGTAGTGGACAATCCCTTTAAGTCCCAAATCTAAACCAAAAAAGTTCAAAAGTCAACAACAAGATGTCAAACTGAAGTGGACCTACCAGAACCTGTGGAGATGGCACCTTTGACCATTGAGGATTAGTAAGTTGTAATACTTGCTATTTTAACCCCTTTAAGGATATCTCTGGACTACCCCTTTAAAAAGAGACGCGCTGTATTAAATAAAAAAAAACAAAAAAACGTACTATTATCAACTTCAACGTGGGGCTCTCCAAGGCTCATGGGGACTCGATAGCCGGAGGGATCATCAGATTCCAGGATGCTGACTAACTCCTGCTCCATCAGGTCCGGGGGCGCTGGGATCTGGTTCGACTTGCAGATGTTAATAAAGATTTCGGTATTTTTGGATGTGCGAGTTTTAATGCAGAAACCTAACACAAAAATAAAAACAAAAAGTGAACAAAAACACAATAAAATCGGCAAAAGCCAAGCAGCATTTACATGTAATCAACTGCAAAAGAAAAAACAATGTGACCCCCACATTGGTTGCATCATGTGACCGTTGTAGTCAATAAGACCCCACTGCCCCACTGTGGTATCTGTCACATAATATGCACAAAGTAATCTGGATAATAATCAGAGGACGCCCATCTCACCCGGCTGGGGTCTGATCTGTCTGCTTTCTGGTAAGTTCGGTATTCTGCTCTGTATCTCCTGTTTGGCCTGAAATGAGGCAACAAGTGAGAATCAGTGAGTAACATGAACAGGATGGTTCTGCAAACTGATTTTTCCTGCCCCAAAATAGTACAACTATGAGGGGTCTAAAGCCAACAATACACATTAGGTAAATGTTGGAGACTGTAGCGCCCCCGGCGGCTGACGGAGGAGACATTCACCCGGTGATTGCTGGCCTCTCCAATTCATCTTTCGTACCTTCATCAGCATCTGTTCATACAGCGCTTCCTCCATGCTTGTGTTCATTTCTGCAGACAGCAGCGACTTGTCAGACGCCATTTTTTCGGTCAAAGGCAGAAGCTCAGGGATCTTGTTTTATAAGAGAAAATCTGAAAAATTAAAATATGTATTAATCTTCTCCACAGACAACGACAAGGGGAGAGTGCGGGAGCCTGACAGCCCACGACACAAGGGGGTGCGGGAGCCTGACAGCCCATGGCACGAGGGGGTGCGGGAGCCCGACAGCCCACGACACGACGGGGTGCGTAAGCCTGACAGCCCACGACACGAGGGGGTGCGGGACCCTGACAGCCCATTGCACGAGGGGGTGCGGGAGCCCGACAGCCCACGACACGAGGGGGTGTGGGACCCTAACAGCCGACGACACGAAGGGGTGCGGGAGCCCGACAGCCCATGACACGAGGGGGTGCGGGAGCCTGACAGCCCACGACACGACGGGGTGCGGAAGCCTGACAGCCGACGACACGAGGGGGTGCGGGACCCTGACAGCCCATTGCACGAGGGGGTGCGTGAGCCCGACAGCCCACGACACGAGGGGGTGTGGGACCCTAACAGCCGACGACACGAGGGGGTGCGGGAGCCCGACAGCCCATGACACGAGGGGGTGCGGGAGCCTGACAGCCCATGACACGAGGGGGTGCGGGAGCCTGACAGCCCACGACACGAGGGGGTGCGGGACCCTGACAGCCGACGACACGAGGGGGTGCGGGAGCCTGACAGCCGACGACACGAGGGGGTGCGGGAGCCTGACAGCCGACGACACGAGGGGGTGCGGGAGCCTGACAGCTGACGACACGAGGGGGTGCGGGAGCCTGACAGCCGGCAACACGAGGGGGTGAGAGACCCTGACAATATTGGGAGTGGGATTCTGCACACCTACATCTAGCTACTTATTGTCCTGAATGTAGTAATCACCTTGGTACAGTCCCATCTTCTTACCTGTAGTACAGACGCCAAACACCACTACTCTGACTGCAATCACCCAGCTACAGCGTCACCACGCCTCAGCAACAGGGGAGCGTCTAGATTGGAGTAGATTTCTTGAGGGGGAGGAGTGATTTCATGGAATCATGACGTCACCGGAGGGGGCGGGGCCTTCTCAGTCCAGTGGATATTAGCCATGCAGCCGCAGCAGTGTGTACGTTGTGCTGGACGGGAGGACTGGTGATGAGGAGCTCCTGTAGTTGCTCCTGTAGTTACTCCTGAGTTGTACTGTGGAGAGGACTCCAGGACTCGGCTGAGGTTCCTGTACTGAGCTGTGTGCGGAGAGAGCTCCTGGGAAGGGAGGTTTTTTTTTCCATCTGGGACTTTTTGTCTGCCCCCTTCCCAGGAAGGAAAGCTTGTGGTGGGACTGGCCTCCGGGGCCGGGCCCCCGGCTCCCACCTCCCGGTCCAAGCTGGCGGGGGGTGGGAGAAACACCAAGCCGGCTAAGGCAACAAGATCTGGCCAAGACAGCAAGGGGTCCGGCATGAGGACCCGGAGGACCCCCGAGGCTATGACCGCGGCGGCTCCTCCCTCCGGAGGTGGGTCGAGTATGAGCGGAGGTGCTGCAGCGGTGCCCCCTGATTGGGGTACCAAGGCGTCGAGGGAGGCAACCGTCACCTATGCCTCCCGTATACATGCACACCTCTGCGAGTATGAGGACGCCACAAAGAAGCTAAGTTCCCTCTGGGGGGAGTTGAGGGTGGCTCAGGAGAGGTCCGTGAGGGCCTCTGGCAGTAAGAAGCCTGAGCTATCCGCCGCGGTCCGGAAGATCAAGCGGGCCATACAGGACCTGGAGGACCGCAGGAACACCATCATGGCGGGCAGCGGACCATTTAAGGAAAAGCTGCAGAATGATAGCCGGTTCAGAGCCATGACCGGTGGGGCTCTGGAGGGGTCGCAGGGCCCCGGCCAGGCGGTGGAGGAGGAGGAAGAAGAGGTATGCGTGGAGGAGGTCGCACCCTACCCGCCGCCTGGTGGCCTGGTAAGTGATCTCCAGGCATCGTATAGCGGGATAGCCCCTGAGCAGATGGCTCTCCCGTCGGATTCTAGCCCTTCAGAGGGCAGCGGGAGCGAGGGGGAGGATGAGGAGGATGGGAGCAGTAGCAGTGAGGGGGGCTGCCTTATCATGCAGCAGATCCAGCAGATCGAGTCCCCGATACGTTTTGGTCAGCTTACGTTCGGGGATGAGATCTGCGAGGATGAGGCACCCGTGAGGGGGATGAAGAGAAAAGCAAAAAAAAAGAGAAAAACAACTGTTGCGCACAAATTTGTGTATGTCCCCCTCTCTGGGGCCCCCCTGTCCCGTTGTGCGGCACCCGCTACCCACCCCGGCTTGGACTCTGTTGTGGGTCCACAGCGAGGGAGCGGGGAGAACATAGGCCATGGCACGCAGAACGCTGCCTCTGTTTGTGGTAATGGAGGCAGTGGGTCCAAGGTGTCTGATATGGAGCATGGCGCGGAGGGCGGCCCGATGGTGGGAGTCATCAGTGGAGGTGCTCAGGCTGGATCCCCTGTAAAAGGGGGGTCTGGCCTGGCACCTGGTGCGCCTGCTGGCGTGCGGGGGGCGGCGTGTACATCCGCCGCTGCCTCCTGCGCTGCCGGCGGTGCACCGACAGCCGGGGCCGCATCTCCGGCGGCGTGTGCTGGGGTGTCTGGGTCCCTCACGCACGGATCCACTAAATCTGGATCACTTTCAGGGACCCAGAGACCTGGTAAGGTGAAGGGCGCGGGGCCTGCGGCTCCGGCAGAGCCGGCTCATAAACGAAAGGTGGGGCTTGCTCCCCTGGCAAAATCCGTGGCGAGGTCGGGGCCCCCTGCGCAGGGGCCCAGTAATGGGTCAGCGCGGGGGGCTCCACCGCCGCTGGGTGCCGAGGGGGAGTGGCCTAGCCTGGGGCCGGCCACCGGAGCTGGGGTGGCCAGGCTTTTTGTGGCAACGGGTGTGACGGTAGGGGGTGCTATGCCCCTGAGAGCTGGTGCCGCTGGTCCAGGGGCCCCTGTGAGTAGACCCGGCTCCGGGTCAGCTTCGGGGGTCCCTGCGCGGCCGGCTTCGGGGTGTGTGGCCTCCCAGCCGTCCACAGCGCCAGTGGGAGTGGCCTCTGGGGCCCCCACCGTGCTGCCTGGTGCGGGGGGCGTGGCCTCCCTGTCACCAAAGGCACCGGTGGGAGTGGCCTCTGGGGCCCCCGCCGTGCTGCCTGGTGTGGGGGGCATGGCCTCCCTGTCATCCACGGCACCGGTGGGAGTGGCCTCTGGGGCCCCCACTGTGCTGCCTGGTGCGGGGGGCGTGGCCTCCCTGTCACCCACTGCACCGGTGGGAGTGGCCTCCGGGGCCCCCACCGTGCTGCCTGGTGTGGGGGGCGTGGCCTCCCTGTCATCCACGGCACCGGTGGGAGTGGCCTCTGGGGCCCCCACTGTGCTGCCTGGTGCGGGGGGCGTGGCCTCGCGGGTAAATCCCGCACAAGTGGGCGTGGCTTCACCCGAAAAGGGGCGGGGCTTAGCGCCGGCAGCTGCTGGGAGCAGTGGTGCCACAGTTGTGGCTAAAAATGGAGGTGGTGCCTGCCTGCCGGTGTCCTCTGTGCCCACGGGCTTATCTGGGGCAGGGGCGCCGGCAAAAATAGCTGCAGCACCAGGCTCCCAAAACCCCCCGGCAGGGAAGGTGCTGCCAGCAGGTGGCAGCAGTAGTAATGCTGGTGGAAAACCTGCTGGCAGAAAGTGTGTGGAGAAAAGAAATAACTGTGACCCCAGTGTGCATGTGAGTGGGAGTGGGGCAAGTGGGGTCACTGTCGGTATGGATGTGTCTGTGGTGGAGGAAGCGAGTGCTGGTGTGTCTGTTGCTAGTGGGGGGAGTGGGGGTGGGGCTGGTCCATCTGCCCCCCCGGCTGCTGGTCCCCGGAGTTTTGCGGGGGTAGTAGCCGGGGCCTCGGGGTCTTCTCGGGGGGCTTCCTCACCTCTGGACCTCAGGGATGGTGACTTGCGACGCCGTTTCCTGGAGGCCCTCAAGAAGGGAGAACGGACGATCCAGGTAGAGGGAAGAGAGGTGGACCTGGCCTTTTGGCTAGATAGGCATGGCCTGGCCGCCTTCCAAGATAAAAAGGAGGGGGAGACAGCGTGGTCCCTCCCGACAGCCGGGCAGGGGGTGGCCAGGAGGAATGTAGTTCGTCTTCGGTGGAGGGGCAGTGAAGCGTGCCCGCCAAGAGCAAGGGTCGTGGAGCTCCTCCTGAAGATGAACTTCAGGGCGACTGACATCTTTGCCCTGATCCATCCTTTTGGTACCCCCATCTTCGACATCAGTTTTGTTCGGCCGGAGGGCCTAGAGCTTTTTTGGTCGAATTTTGAACTGGTGAAGGGGGAGCCCGGCTGGCGAGACTTTGCCGTGCAGGCGGTGTCTCGCCAAAATGGAGTAAAGAGAGTGACCGTTCTAACTAATAACGAGTCACTCTCTGGGGTTGATATTATGACGTGGCTTTCCCGCTATGGGGAGGTCACGGACGTCCCAAAAAAGAACAGGGACGAGTTTGGCATCTGGTCAGGGGGCTGGACCTTCATGATGAGGTTGAAGGTCTCAGGCGGTACTGTCACCCACATCCCCTCCTCAGCATTCCTGGGGAGGGACAGGATCCTGATCTTCTACCAGGGGCAACCAAAGGTCTGCCACAGGTGCGGTGATCCCCGCCACTTCAGCGCGGGCTGCAAGGTGCAGAAATGTGCCTTGTGTGGCGGGGTAGGTCATCTTGCCGCGGCCTGTGGTGACATTAGGTGTCACCTGTGTGGTGACCTAGGTCACCCGTACAGCCGCTGCCCCCGCTCCTTTTCTAACACCATCTCTGGTCAGGCGGGGGAGAGCCATGGGGGGGTCCCCAGCGGTGCATCCTCTGCTGGAGCCGGAGGTGGGGGCGGGAGAGGAGCTGAGGGGTCGGTGAAGGAAGGCGTGGCCAGTACATCTGCCCACCAGTGGCATCAGGTGAGGCGCTGTGGGGGTAGGGGGCAGGATAAGCCCCAGGCGACTGGGGTGATGTCTGTACCCTCCTCGGAAGCGGCAGCCGGTGCCCCTGAGGCCCTGGGGGAGGAGGCGGTGAGCGAGGAGATCAGGAGGATGGAGAGGGAGGAGGTGGCTGCTTCTGATGACTCCTCCCAGTATGAAAGTCTGGACGAGGAGGTGGTGGAGCAGCCTAAAACAAAAGGTGACAATAAGACCAGTAAGAGTCGGAGGAGGAAACGAAAAGGGGCAAAAACATCTAAGGCCCCCCCCCTGGCCACTAAGGTGCCTACGGAAGGGCTCACCGGCTCCCCTCTGATCCCCCTCTCCAACCGGTTCCATGCCCTCGATGACTCTGCTGTGTCGGAGGTCGGGGGTGAGGGACCGGCAGTAACATCTGAGGTGCCTTCAGGGAGCGGCGGGGTCCGTCCTCCGGAGGGCTCACTTTCCTCTGGGGGGGGGACTGCCCTGGGGTCCAGGGGTGAGGAACCCGGTACTGGGAAGGTGGTGACGGGTGCTATGGACACCTCGGTGTCACTAAAGAGGAGGGGAGAGTCTGGCTCCTCCTCTGAGGGTGAAAAAGGTAAATTGAGGGGTGCGGTTAAAAAGAAGGCCGTCTAACTCAATCACCCATGATGGCGGAACCTACCCCGTTGACTCTGGCGTCGATTAATGTCGCCAGTATAAAGTCAGATGCGGCCAGATTTATGGCCTTTGATTTTTTCAACCGAGTTGAGGCTGACATTTTATTTTTGCAGGAGACCAGACTAACAGACATGGGGGCCATTTACAAAGCAAGGAGGGAGTGGAGGTGCGGGCCCTCATACTGGTCTCTTGCGGCCGAGCCGTATAGCGGGGTAGCGGTCCTTTTTAAGGCCGCTTCGGTGGAATGCAGACGGGTGATCGAGGTAGAAATGGGGAGGTGCTTGGTCCTTGACGTCTTCATGGGGGGACAGGAGCTCCGGCTCATTAACATCTATGGTCCACAGTCAGAGTGGGACCGTAAATGTCTCTTCCTGAAGATCAAGCCCTATCTTTTTACCAGCCGGCAGGTGGTCTTCGGTGGGGACTTTAATACTATAACTAGACCCCGTGATAGGGGAGGCCCCGGAGACCGAAGGCTGGCTTTTGATAGTAATACCCTCAACAGCATAGCAAGCGAAGCTCGCCTGGTGGATGTCCACATCCGGCACACCCCAGGTCACGGGGGTTTCACCTTTCATAGGGGTAGTTGTAGGTCTAGGATAGATAGGTTTTTTTTAAAGGAGGAAGCCGTCTCTTCTGCAGTGTCCGCTGTTGAGGTGGAATTCTCCGATCACTGTTTCATTTCCTTTTCTTTGAATGTTGCAGAGACTCCCCGGATAGGGAGAGGCCTATGGAAGCTGAATTCGTCCCTGTTGGAAGAAGCGGATGTGAGACAATCCTTTGAGGAATTTCTTCAGAGCCAGGTACCTCTCTTGGGTCTCTGTAGCAGTAAGTCTGAGTGGTGGGAGATCTTCAAAACAAGGGTTGCGGGGTTCTTCCGTCAGCTTTCGAGCCTCAGAGGCCTGAACAGGTACCGCCTGTATCGGGAGCTGGGGAGGAAACTCGAGCAGCTCGTCTCGACTGGAGGGGACCGTGAGGAAATCTCCAGGGTGAAGGCCTTGCTCAAGGGGTGCCAGTATGATAGGCACACATCCTTAGTTTTTGAGAGGGATTTCGGGAGGTACCGCTCGCCCGACCCCTACAGGAACTGCAGGATGTCAGTGAGTTGCAAGATGGTAACAGGACTGATCGACAGTACGGGTTCCCTGAACAGATCCAAATCAGGGATCCTGGAGGTGGTCAGATCCTTCTACTCGCATCTCTTGGGAAGGAGGGATCCAGATCGGGATGAGATGTCGGCTTTCCTGGCTGAAACCATCCCTGAACCAGGGGATGACCCCTCTCTTCATGGTTTGGCAGAAGCAATCAGGGAAGAGGAAGTGAGACGGGCCATTGATGGGCTCCGGCCCAAAAAATCGCCCGGTCCGGATGGCTTAACATCCGAGTTTTACAGGACTTTTAGGGACTCTTTGGTCCCCCTCATGACTGAGGTTTTTAATGAATGTCTTTCCTCGGACATTCTTCCCGGTTCAATGAGGAAGTCCGCCCTGATTATCCTGTCAAAGGGTAAAGACTCGTCCCGTATTGAGAATTGGCGTCCCATAGCGCTTCTCAATACGGACCGAAAGGTTCTGGCAAAGGTGCTTTTCAATCGGTTGGTGAAGTTTGCACCCCGGCTCCTTTCGGGGGCCCAGCACTGCTCTGTTCCAGGCCGCAGTACTTTTAGTGCTGTGCTCGGTGTCCGGGAGGCAGTGGAGCAGGGCAGGGCAGGTCTCTGGAAGGGGTACTTGCTGTCCTTAGACCAAGCGAAGGCCTTTGACCGGGTTAACCATGAGTACCTCTGGTCCGTCCTTCTGAGGTACGGTCTGCCCGGGAGGTTTGTTGATTGGTTGAGAGTATTATACAATGGGGCAGAGACTTTTCCGCTTGTGAACGGTTGGGTCGGACCCCCTTTTGAGGTGAGGTCTGGTGTCCGCCAGGGCTGTCCTCTGAGCCCACTGTTATACGTGTTCGCGATCGACCCCTTTTTAAGGAGAGTGGAACGCGGACCGTTGGTGGGAGTCGGGATGGACCGGGCGGAGCCAGAGGCCACCTTGAGGGTAGTGGCGTACGCCGACGACGTTTCCCTCTTTGTATCCTCGAGAGAGGAGGCGGACTGGGTCATGTCTGAAGTTGAGCGCTACTCGGTGGCTTCTGGGTCCATGATCAACCGGGATAAGTGTGAGAGTCTCTGGCTGGGAGGGGGAGATCCAAGTTTCGATCTCCCGGACACCCTTCCAGGGCCTCAGGCCACAGCAAAAATTTTAGGCATCAGTTTCGGCCCGGGGGACTATCCCCAGCAAAACTGGGAGGGCAGACTTAAGATTGCCGCCCAGAAGGTGGATCAGTGGAAGGGTTGGTCCTTGACCCTGAGGGAAAGGGTTAACCTGGCCAAGGGGTATTTGCTCCCTTTATTAATATACCTGGGCAGCGTCTGCATCTTGCCAGAACCTCTTTGGACACGGGTCTACAGCCTGTTCTTCCAACTATTATGGGGGAATAGGCTGAACCTGATCAAGAGGGAGGTCACGTACCGCACGAGGAGACTAGGAGGGTTGGGTATGGTCAACCCGGTGGTGTTTCTAGTAAACACCTTTCTTAAGGCAAACATCGCCAACCTCTGGTTAGAGAGGGCTCCTCCGTGGGTATTCTCCTGTAGGGGGTGGTTTCGGCCTTTCTTCCAGGAATGGGAGACAGGAGGGCGGGTGAAGGACCTTCGCACGCCTCATGGGCATCTTCCGGCTTATGCTACCCTGGTTGTGAAGGCGATCCGCCGGTGGGGTCTGGGAGTGTGGGAGATCAGGACCTTGTCAAGGAGGTTACTTGACAATAGGGTTCTGTTGACCCACTTCCAGAAGCCCCTGGCCCTCAAGGATTGCCCAAGCCGGGATCTGGAGGTGGGGCTCGGGTTATTAAACTCTAAGCGGATCCCCTTGAAGTTTTGGGACTTGACTTGGCGCTGCTTCCATGGGAGACTGTATGTGAGGGGCAACCTGAAGTACAGGAACTCTGATGACCGGGATTGTCCCCGCGAGGAGTGTGGCGGCATGCTTGAAAGCATGGAGCACTTCCTGCTTCAATGTCCCTTTAATACAGAGGTCTACAGTAGGGTGGGTGCTTCCATTGGCTGGCCTAGGCTGGCAGGCCTTTCCTATGCGGAGTGGGCCTATGGGGCATTCAGATCCCTTGGTGGCCGAGATCGGGGCACTGTCTTCTTAGTTAGTTTAGTGACTAGGTTTTACACGTGGAACGCACGGTGTTTAGTGTCCACCCAGCATAAAGTCCTCCCCCGGGAAGAGGTGATTAGGAACATCCTGGGTGACCTGGCAAAAGTGCGCTCGCTGGAGTATGAGAGGCTGGGTGCAGGGAGGGCTTCCCTTCTATGGAGGGGGTTCTCATTTAATGTGCCCTAGGGAGAGTTAGGGTATGTGTGTCTGTGATAGGGTTAGTTTAGTCCTTTCTATATTTTATATTTATTTGTAGGGTCAGATGGATGTGTAGGGTCAGGGAGGGACAGGTAGGGACAGTCTTTAGGGATAGGTAGTTAGCATTAGGTTGGTAGTGAGGGTCAGAGAGGGACAGGTAGGGACAGGTAGGGAAAGATTGGTAGGGCGGTAGGGACAGGTTTTTCTTTTTCTTTAATAGGGAGGGACAGGCTGTTTGTGTGTTAGAGCAGGGTGAGAGCCTCTGTAGTCTCCAGTTTCCTGGTGGTGGGCTGCTCCCCTCACATTTGTAGTTTTTTGTTTTACGGTTCAGAATCTGAATATAGGGCTTGCAAGCACTGAACTTGGGTCTGATCCTTTGGTTCATGTTTAGTAGTCTTACGGTTAAGTTGTTATGTCATGATGATTTGGTTAGTTGTTGTTACATCGTTATGTTGTGTTGTATATAAATAATGTATGTGTATTGTGTGTGTGGGGGGGTTAGTTTAGGTTGGGTGGGGGGCTTTAGGGGGGAGGGGGGAGGGGTTTGCGGTGGTTTTGTGAAAAATGTGGACGTCCTGCGGGATGCCGGAAGAGGCAAAGGGACCTTTTTGTGTGTGAAATGGCCACAAACTTTAGTGGGGCTTGTTGTGATAAGGCCACAGACTCTCGTGGGACCTTGGGTGTTAAAAAATGGTGGTGGGGGAAAAAAAAAAAAAAAAAAAAAAAAAAAAAAAAAAAAATATAAAAAACTACAAAAAAAAGGTTTGCTGTGCATTAAGTTTTGTTTCGGCCAGGTGGCCTATTTCTTTGTTTTTGGCAGTGGGCCAGTTATTTAGTTTTCCTTTTTTGTTAGGGGGTTAGGTATGAATGTGCAGGTATGGATGTTGTGTATGCTGGGGGTCGGGTGCGTTTTAGGGCGCACCCTGGAGTTATGGTAGGGTCTTCCCTTGCTGGGGGGTCTCCTACAGAGTCTGCTGGAGGACTTGAACTTTGTGTCGTCTTATATTTCTTTGTTGGACTCTATATAATTTCAGATTTTAGGTTATGTCTTGCTGGGGTTTTGTTGGTTGTTAGTTGTTTGTTTGTTGTATAATTGTATCTGTGGTTTGGTTTTTGTGTTTTGTATATGTGTTTTTGTACTTTTATAATAAAAGAGCTCCAGGACTTGGCTGAGGTTCCTGTACTGAGCTGTGTGCGGAGAGAGCTCCTGGGAAGGGAGGTTTGTTTTTCCATCTGGGACTTTTTGTCTGCCCCCTTCCCAGGAAAGAAGGCTCAGAGTGGGACTGGCCTCCGGTCTAAGCCGGCGGGGGGTGGGAGGAACACCAACCAGGCTATGGCTGCAACATCAGGCCGAGGCAGCAGGGGTTCCAGCATGAAGACCCGGAGGACCCCCGAGGCTACGACCGCGGCAGCTCCTCCCTCTGGAGGTAGGTCGAGTGCCAGCAGAGGTGCTGCAGCGGTGCCCCCTGATTGGGGTACCAAGGTGGCGAGGGAGGCAACCGTCACCTATGCCTCCCGTGTCCATGCGCACCTCTGTGAGTATGAGGACACCGCAAAAAAGCTAAGTTCCCTCTGGGGGGAGTTGAGGGTAGCTCAGGAGAGGTCCGAGAGGGCCTCTGGCACCAAGAAGCCTGAGCTATCCGCCGCGGTCCGGAAAATCAAGCAAGCCATCCAAGAGCTGCAGGACCGCAGGAGCACCATATTGGCAGGCAGTGGACCCTTCATGGAGAAGCTGCGGAATGATGACCAGTTCAGAGCCATGACCGGTGTGGCTCTGGAGGGGTCGCAGGGCCCCGGCCAGGCGGTGGAGGAGGAGGAAGAGGTATGCGTGGAGGAGGTCGCACCCTACCCACCGCCTGGTGGCCTGGTAAGTGATCTCCAGGCATCACATAGCGGGATAGCCCCTGAGCAGATGGCTCTCCCGTCTGATTCTAGCCCTTCAGAGGGCAGCGGGAGCGAGGGGGAGGATGGGAGTAGCAGCAGTGAGGGGGGCTGCCTTATCATGCAGCAGATCCAGCAGATCGAGTCCCCGGTACGTTTTGGTCAGCTTACGTTCGGGGATGAGATCTGCGAGGATGAGGCACCCGGGAGGGGGACGAAGAGAAAAGCAAAAAAAAAAAGAAAACATCTATTGCACATAAATTTGTGTATGTCCCCCTCTCTGGGGCCCCCTTGTCCCGTTGTGCGGCACCCGCCACCCACCCCGGCTTGGACTCTGTTGTGGGTCCACAGCGAGGGAGCGGGGAGAACATAGGCCATGGCACGCAGAGCGCTGCCTCTGTTTGTGGTAATGGAGGCAGTGGGTCCGAGGTGTTTGATAAGGAGCATGGCGCGGAGGGCGGCCCGACGGTGGGTGTCATTGGTGGTGGTGCTCGTGCTGGAGCCCCTGTAAAAAGGGGGTCTGGCCTGGCACCTGGTGCTCCTGCTGGCGTGCAGGAGGCGGCGTGTACATCTGCCGCTGCCTCCTGCGCTGTCGGCGGCGCACCGACAGCCGGGGCCGCGTCTCCGGCGGCGTGTGCTGGGGTGTCTGGGTCCCTCACACACGGATCCACTAAAAAATCTGGATCACTTTTAGGGACCCAGAAACCTGGTAAGGTAAAGGGCGCGGGGCCTGCGGCTCCGGCAGAGCCGGCTCATAAGCGTAAGGTGGGGCTTGCTCCCCTGGCAAAATCCGTGGTGAGGTCAGGGCCCCCTGCGCAGGGGCCCGGTAATGGGTCAGCGCGGGGGGCTCCACCGCCGCTGGGTGCCGAGGGGGAGTGGCCTAGCCTGGGGCCGGCCGCCGGAGCTGGGGTGGCCAGGCTTTTTGTGGCAAAGGGTGTGACGGTAGGGGGTGCTATGCCCCTGAGAGCTGGTGCCGCTGGTCCAGGGGCCCCTGTGAGTAGACCCGGTTCTCGGTCGACTTCGGGGGTCCCGGCGCGGCCGGCTTTGGGGGGCGTAGCCTCCCAGCCGTCCACGGCGCCAGTGGGAGTGGCCTCTGGGGCTCCCACCGTGCTGCCTGGTGGGGGGGCGTGGCCTCCCTGTCACCAAAGGCACCGGTGGCAGTGGCCTCTGGGGCCCCCACCATGCTGCCTGGTGTGGGGGGCGTGGCTTCCCTGTCATCCACGGCACCGGTGGGAGTGGCCTCTGGGGCCCCCACTGTGCTGCCTGGTGCGGGGGGCGTGGCCTCCCTGTCACCCACGGCACCGGTGGGAGTGGCCTCTGGGGCCCCCACCGTGCTGCCTGGTGCGGGGGCGTGGCCTCGCAGACAAAACCCGCCCAAGTGGGCGTGGCTCCGCCCGGAAAGGGGCGGGGCTTAGCGTTGGCAGCTGCTGGGAGCAGTGGTGCCACAGCTGTAACAGACAGCAGAGGTGGTGCCTGCCTGTCGGTGTCCCCTGTGCTCGTGGGCTTATCTGGGGCAGGGGCACCGGCAAAAGTCTCAGCACCTGGCTCCCAAATCCCCCCGGCAGGGAAGGTGCTGCCAGCAGGTGGCAGCAGTGGAAAAACTGCTGGCAAAAAATGCTTGCAAAAAATGAAAAACTGTGACCCCAGTGTGCATGTGAGTGAGAGTGGCCCAAGTGGGGTGACTGTTGACATGGATGGGGATGGCGTGGGTATGAATGTGGCTGTGGTTGAGGATACGAATGTTGGCGTGTCTGTGGCCGGGGGTAAGAATGGTATGTCTGTTGGTAGTGGGGGGAGTGGGGACAGGGCTGGTCCATCTGCCCCCCCCGGCTGCTGGTCCTCGGAGTTTTGCAGGGGTAGTAGCCGGGGCCTCGGGGTCTTCTCGGGGGGCTTCCTCACCTCTGGACCTCAGGGATGGTGACTTGCGACGCCGTTTCCTGGAGGCCCTCAAGAAGGGAGAATGGACGATCCAGGTAGAGGGAAGAGAGGTGGACCTGGCCTTTTGGCTGGATAGACACGGCCTGGCCGCCTTCCAAGATAAAAGGGAGGGGGAGACAGTGTGGTCCCTCCCGACAGCCGGGCAGGGGGTGGCCAGGAGGAATGTAGTCCGTCTTCGGTGGAGGGGCAGTGAAGCGTGCCCGCCAAGAGCGAGGGTCGTGGAGCTCCTCCTGAAGATGGACTTCAGGGCGACTGACATCTTTGCCCTGATCCATCCTTTTGGTACCCCTGTCTTCGACATCAGTTTTGTTCGACCGGAGGGCCTAGAGCTTTTCTGGTCGAATTTTGAACTCGTGAAGGGGGAGCCCGGCTGGCGAGACTTTGCCGTGCAGGCGGTGTCTCGCCAAAATGGAGTAAAGAGAGTGACCGTTCTAACTAATAACGAGTCGCTCTCTGGGGTCGATATTATGACGTGGCTTTCCCGCTATGGGGAGGTCACGGACGTCCCAAAAAAGAACAGGGACGAGTTTGGCATCTGGTCAGGGGGCTGGACCTTCATGATGAGGTTGAAGGTCTCAGGCGGTTCTGTCACCCACATCCCTTCCTCAGCATTCCTGGGGAGGGACAGGATCCTGATCTTCTACCAGGGGCAACCAAAGGTCTGCCACAGGTGCGGTGATCCCCGCCACTTCAGCGCGGGCTGCAAGGTGCAGAAATGTGCCTTGTGTGGCGGGGTAGGTCATCTTGCCGTGGCCTGTGGTGACATTAGGTGTCACCTGTGTGGTGACCTAGGTCACCCGTACAGCCGCTGCCCCCGCTCCTTTTCTAACACCATCTCTGGTCAGGCGGGGGAGAGCCATGGGGGGGTCCCCAGCGGTGCATCCTCTGCTGGAGCCGGAGGTGGGGGCGGGAGAGGAGCTGAGGGGCCGGTGAAGGAAGGCGTGGCCAGTACATCTGCCCACCAGTGGCATCAGGTGAGGCGCCGTGGGGGTAGGGGGCAGGATAAGCCCCAGGCGACTGGGGTGATGTCTGTACCCTCCTCGGAAGCGGCAGCCGGTGCCCCTGAGGCCCTGGGGGAGGAGGCGGTGAGCGAGGAGATCAGGAGGATGGAGAGGGAGGAGGTGGCTGCTTCTGATGACTCCTCCCAGTATGAAAGTCTGGACGAGGAGGTGGTGGAGCAGCCTAAAACAAAAGGTGACAATAAGACCAGTAAGAGTCGGAGGAGGAACCGAAAAGGGGCAAAAACATCTAAGGCCCCCCCCCTGGCCACTAAGGTGCCTACAGAAGGGCTCAACGGCTCCCCTCTGATCCCCCTCTCCAACCGGTTCCATGCCCTCGATGACTCTGCTGTGTCGGAGGTCGGGGGTGAGGGACCGGCGGTAACATCTGAGGTGCCTTCAGGGAGCGGCGGGGTCCATCCTCCGGAGGGCTCACTTTCCTCTGGGGGGGGGACTGCCCTGGGGTCCAGGGGTGAGGAACCCGGTAAGACTGGGAAGGTGGTGACGGGTGCTATGGACACCTCGGTGTCACTAAAGAGGAGGGGAGAGTCTGGCTCCTCCTCTGAGGGTGAAAAAGATAAATTGAGAGGTGCGGTTAAAAAGAAGGCCGTCTAACTCAATCACCCATGATGGCGGAACCTACCCCGTTGACTCTGGCGTCGATTAATGTCGCCAGTATAAAGTCAGATGCGGCCAGATTTATGGCCTTTGATTTTTTCAACCGAGTTGAGGCTGACATTTTATTTTTGCAGGAGACCAGACTAACGGACATGGGGGCCATTTTCAAAGCAAGGAGGGAGTGGAGGTGCGGGCCCTCATACTGGTCTCTTGCGGCCGAGCCGTATAGCGGGGTAGCGGTCCTTTTTAAGGCCGCTTCGGTGGAATGCAGACGGGTGATCGAGGTAGAAATGGGGAGGTGCTTGGTCCTTGACGTCTTCATGGGGGGACAGGAGCTCCGGCTCATTAACATCTATGGTCCACAGTCAGAGTGGGACCGTAAATGTCTCTTCCTGAAGATCAAGCCCTATCTTTTTACCAGCCGGCAGGTGGTCTTCGGTGGGGACTTTAATACTATAACTAGACCCCGTGATAGGGGAGGCCCCGGAGACCGAAGGCTGGCTTTTGATAGTAATACCCTTAACAGCATAGCAAGCGAAGCTCGCCTGGTGGATGTCCACATCCGGCACACCCCAGGTCACGGGGGTTTCACCTTTCATAGGGGTAGTTGTAGGTCTAGGATAGATAGGTTTTTTTTAAAGGAGGAAGCCGTCTCTTCTGCAGTGTCCGCTGTTGAGGTGGAATTCTCCGATCACTTTTTCATTTCCTTTTCTTTGAATGTTGCAGAGACTCCCCGGATAGGGAGAGGCCTATGGAAGCTGAATTCGTCCCTGTTGGAAGAAGCGGATGTGAGACAATCCTTTGAGGAATTTCTTCAGAGCCAGGTACCTCTCTTGGGTCTCTGTAGCAGTAAGTCTGAGTGGTGGGAGATCTTCAAAACAAGGGTTGCGGGGTTCTTCCGTCAGCTTTCGAGCCTCAGAGGCCTGAACAGGTACCGCCTGTATCGGGAGCTGGGGAGGAAACTCGAGCAGCTCGTCTCGACTGGAGGGGACCGTGATGAAATCTCCAGGGTGAAGGCCTTGCTCAAGGGGTGCCAGTATGATAGGCACACATCCTTAGTTTTTGAGAGGGATTTCGGGAGGTACCGCTCGCCCGACCCCTACAGGAACTGCAGGATGTCAGTGAGTTGCAAGATGGTAACAGGACTGATCGACAGTACAGGTTCCCTGAACAGATCCAAATCAGGGATCCTGGAGGTGGTCAGATCCTTCTACTCGCATCTCTTGGGAAGGAGGGATCCAGATCGGGATGAGATGTCGGCTTTCCTGGCTGAAACCATCCCTGAACCAGGGGATGACCCCTCTCTTCATGGTTTGGCAGAAGCAATCAGGGAAGAGGAAGTGAGACGGGCCATTGATGGGCTCCGGCCCAAAAAATCGCCCGGTCCGGATGGCTTAACATCCGAGTTTTACAGGACTTTTAGGGACTCTTTGGTCCCCCTCATGACTGAGGTTTTTAATGAATGTCTCTCCTCGGACATTCTTCCCGGTTCAATGAGGAAGTCCGCCCTGATTATCCTGTCAAAGGGTAAAGACTCGTCCCGTATTGAGAATTGGCGTCCCATAGCGCTTCTCAATACGGACCGAAAGGTTCTGGCAAAGGTGCTTTTCAATCGGTTGGTGAAGTTTGCACCTCGGCTCCTTTCGGGGGCCCAGCACTGCTCTGTTCCAGGCCGCAGTACTTTTAGTGCTGTGCTCGGTGTCCGAGAGGCAGTGGAGCAGGGCAGGGCAGGTCTCTGGAAGGGGTACTTGCTGTCCTTAGACCAGGCGAAGGCCTTTGACCGGGTTAACCATGAGTACCTCTGGTCCGTCCTTCTGAGGTACGGTCTGCCCGGGAGGTTTGTTGATTGGTTGAGAGTATTATACAATGGGGCAGAGACTTTTCCGCTTGTGAACGGTTGGGTCGGACCCCCTTTTGAGGTGAGGTCTGGTGTCCGCCAGGGCTGTCCTCTGAGCCCACTGTTATACGTGTTCGCGATCGACCCCTTTTTAAGGAGAGTGGAACGCGGACCGTTGGTGGGAGTCGGGATGGACCGGGCGGAGCCAGAGGCCACCTTGAGGGTAGTGGCGTACGCCGACGACGTTTCCCTCTTTGTATCCTCGAGAGAGGAGGCGGACTGGGTCATGTCTGAAGTTGAGCGCTACTCGGTGGCTTCTGGGTCCATGATCAACCGGGATAAGTGTGAGAGTCTCTGGCTGGGAGGGGGAGATCCAAGTTTCGATCTCCCGGACACCCTTCCAGGGCCTCAGGCCACAGCAAAAATTTTAGGCATCAGTTTCGGCCCGGGGGACTATCCCCAGCAAAACTGGGAGGGCAGACTTAAGATTGCCGCCCAGAAGGTGGATCAGTGGAAGGGTTGGTCCTTGACCCTGAGGGAAAGGGTTAACCTGGCCAAGGGGTATTTGCTCCCTTTATTAATATACCTGGGCAGCGTCTGCATCTTGCCAGAACCTCTTTGGACACGGGTCTACAGCCTGTTCTTTCAACTATTATGGGGGAATAGGCTGAACCTGATCAAGAGGGAGGTCACGTACCGCACGAGGAGACTAGGAGGGTTGGGTATGGTCAACCCGGTGGTGTTTCTAGTAAACACCTTTCTTAAGGCAAACATCGCCAACCTCTGGTTAGAGAGGGCTCCTCCGTGGGTATTCTCCTGTAGGGGGTGGTTTCGGCCTTTCTTCCAGGAATGGGAGACAGGAGGGCGGGTGAAGGACCTTCGCACGCCTCATGGGCATCTTCCGGCTTATGCTACCCTGGTTGTGAAGGCGATCCGCCGGTGGGGTCTGGGAGTGTGGGAGATCAGGACCTTGTCAAGGAGGTTACTTGACAATAGGGTTCTGTTGACCCACTTCCAGAAGCCCCTGGCCCTCAAGGATTGCCCAAGCCGGGATCTGGAGGTGGGGCTCGGGTTATTAAACTCTAAGCGGATCCCCTTGAAGTTTTGGGACTTGACTTGGCGCTGCTTCCATGGGAGACTGTATGTGAGGGGCAACCTGAAGTACAGGAACTCTGATGACCGGGATTGTCCCCGCGAGGAGTGTGGCGGCATGCTTGAAAGCATGGAGCACTTCCTGCTTCAATGTCCCTTTAATACAGAGGTCTACAGTAGGGTGGGTGCTTCCATTGGCTGGCCTAGGCTGGCAGGCCTTTCCTATGCGGAGTGGGCCTATGGGGCATTCAGGTCCCTTGGTGGCCGAGATCGGGGCACTTTCTTCTTAGTTAGTTTAGTGACTAGGTTTTACACGTGGAATGCACGGTGTTTAGTGTCCACCCAGCATAAAGTCCTCCCCCGGGAAGAGGTGATTAGGAACATCCTGGGTGACCTGGCAAAAGTGCGTTCGCTGGAGTATGAGAGGCTGGGTGCAGGGAGGGCTTCCCTTCTATGGAGGGGGTTCTCATTTAATGTGCCCTAGGGAGAGTTAGGGTATGTGTGTCTGTGATAGGGTTAGTTTAGTCCTTTCTATATTTTATATTTATTTGTAGGGTCAGATGGATGTGTAGGGTCAGGGAGGGACAGGTAGGGACAGTCTTTAGGGATAGGTAGTTAGCATTAGGTTGGTAGTGAGGGTCAGAGAGGGACAGGTAGGGACAGGTAGGGATAGATTGGTAGGGCGGTAGGGACAGGTTTTTCTTTTTCTTTAATAGGGAGGGACAGGGTGTTTGTGTGCTAGATTAGGGTGAGAACCTCGGTAGTCTCCAGTTTCCTGGTGGTGGGCTGCTCCCCTCACACTATAGTTTTTTGTTTTACGGTATTGGAAACCCGAATATAGGGCTTGCAAGTGCTGAACTTGGGTCTGACTTTTGTTCATGGTTATGGTCATTTGTTGATATTGTGCTATTGTTATGTTGTGTTTGCTTTGGTTATGTTGAGTACTGTATATACATGTATAGGTTTGTGTATTGTATGTATGTGTAATTTGCGCACGGGGGGGTTAGTGTAGGTTGGGTGGGGGGTTTCAGGGGGGGAGGGGGAGGGGTTTTTGGGAGAATGGACATCCTACGGGATGCGGGAAAAAGGACCCGTTATTTGTGGGCCACAAACTTTCGTGGGACCTAAAAAGAGATGCTGTGATAAGGCCACAGACTTTCATGGGACCTTGGGTGTTAAAAAATGGTGGTGGGGAAAAAAAAAAAAAAAAAAAAAAAAAAAAAATATATATATATATATTAAAAAAAAAAAAAAGAGAGTTTGCTGTGTGTTGTGCTTTCGGCCAGGTGGCCTATTTCTTTATTTTTGGCGATGGGCCAGTTATTTAGTTTTCCTTTTTTGTTAGGGGGTTAGGTATGAATGTGCTGGTATGGATGTTGTGTATGCTGGGGGTCGGGTGCGTTTTAGGGCGCACCCTGGAGTTATGGTAGGGTCTTCCCTTGCTGGGGGGTCTCCTACAGAGTCTGCTGGAGGACTTGAACTTTGTGTCGTCTTATATTTCTTTGTTGGACTCTATATAATTTCTGATTTTAGGTTATGTCTTGCTGGGGTTTTGTTGGTTGTTAGTTGTTTGTTTGTTGCATAATTGTATCTGTGGTTTGGTTTTTGTGTTTTTGTACTTTTATAATAAAAGAGCTCCAGGACTCGGCTGAGGTTCCTGTACTGAGCTGTGTGCGGAGAGAGCTCCTGGGAAGGGAGGTTTGTTTTTCCATCTGGGACTTTTTGTCTGCCCCCTTCCCAGGAAAGAAGGCTCAGAGTGGGACTGGCCTCCGGTCTAAGCCGGCGGGGGGTGGGAGGAACACCAACCAGGCTATGGCTGCAACATCAGGCCGAGGCAGCAGGGGTTCCAGCATGAAGACCCGGAGGACCCCCGAGGCTACGACCGCGGCAGCTCCTCCCTCTGGAGGTAGGTCGAGTGCCAGCAGAGGTGCTGCAGCGGTGCCCCCTGATTGGGGTACCAAGGTGGCGAGGGAGGCAACCGTCACCTATGCCTCCCGTGTCCATGCGCACCTCTGTGAGTATGAGGACACCGCAAAAAAGCTAAGTTCCCTCTGGGGGGAGTTGAGGGTAGCTCAGGAGAGGTCCGAGAGGGCCTCTGGCACCAAGAAGCCTGAGCTATCCGCCGCGGTCCGGAAAATCAAGCAAGCCATCCAAGAGCTGCAGGACCGCAGGAGCACCATATTGGCAGGCAGTGGACCCTTCATGGAGAAGCTGCGGAATGATGACCAGTTCAGAGCCATGACCGGTGTGGCTCTGGAGGGGTCTCAGGGCCCCGGCCAGGCGGTGGAGGAGGAGGAAGAGGTATGCGTGGAGGAGGTCGCACCCTACCCACCGCCTGGTGGCCTGGTAAGTGATCTCCAGGCATCACATAGCGGGATAGCCCCTGAGCAGATGGCTCTCCCGTCTGATTCTAGCCCTTCAGAGGGCAGCGGGAGTGAGGGGGAGGATGGGAGTAGCAGCAGTGAGGGGGGCTGCCTTATCATGCAGCAGATCCAGCAGATCGAGTCCCCGGTACGTTTTGGTCAGCTTACGTTCGGGGATGAGATCTGCGAGGATGAGGCACCCGGGAGGGGGACGAAGAGAAAAGCAAAAAAAAAAAGAAAACATCTATTGCACATAAATTTGTGTATGTCCCCCTCTCTGGGGCCCCCTTGTCCCGTTGTGCGGCACCCGCCACCCACCCCGGCTTGGACTCTGTTGTGGGTCCACAGCGAGGGAGCGGGGAGAACATAGGCCATGGCACGCAGAGCGCTGCCTCTGTTTGTGGTAATGGAGGCAGTGGGTCCGAGGTGTTTGATAAGGAGCATGGCGCGGAGGGCGGCCCGACGGTGGGTGTCATTGGTGGTGGTGCTCGTGCTGGAGCCCCTGTAAAAAGGGGGTCTGGCCTGGCACCTGGTGCTCCTGCTGGCGTGCAGGAGGCGGCGTGTACATCTGCCGCTGCCTCCTGCGCTGTCGGCGGCGCACCGACAGCCGGGGCCGCGTCTCCGGCGGCGTGTGCTGGGGTGTCTGGGTCCCTCACACACGGATCCACTAAAAAATCTGGATCACTTTTAGGGACCCAGAAACCTGGTAAGGTAAAGGGCGCGGGGCCTGCGGCTCCGGCAGAGCCGGCTCATAAGCGTAAGGTGGGGCTTGCTCCCCTGGCAAAATCCGTGGTGAGGTCAGGGCCCCCTGCGCAGGGGCCCGGTAATGGGTCAGCGCGGGGGGCTCCACCGCCGCTGGGTGCCGAGGGGGAGTGGCCTAGCCTGGGGCCGGCCGCCGGAGCTGGGGTGGCCAGGCTTTTTGTGGCAAAGGGTGTGACGGTAGGGGGTGCTATGCCCCTGAGAGCTGGTGCCGCTGGTCCAGGGGCCCCTGTGAGTAGACCCGGTTCTCGGTCGACTTCGGGGGTCCCGGCGCGGCCGGCTTTGGGGGGCGTAGCCTCCCAGCCGTCCACGGCGCCAGTGGGAGTGGCCTCTGGGGCTCCCACCGTGCTGCCTGGTGCGGGGGGCGTGGCCTCCCTGTCACCAAAGGCACCGGTGGCAGTGGCCTCTGGGGCCCCCACCGTGCTGCCTGGTGTGGGGGGCGTGGCTTCCCTGTCATCCACGGCACCGGTGGGAGTGGCCTCTGGGGCCCCCACTGTGCTGCCTGGTGCGGGGGGCGTGGCCTCCCTGTCACCCACGGCACCGGTGGGAGTGGCCTCCGGGGCCCCCACCGTGCTGCCTGGTGCGGGGGCGTGGCCTCGCAGACAAAACCCGCCCGAGTGGGCGTGGCTCCGCCCGGAAAGGGGCGGGGCTTAGCGTTGGCAGCTGCTGGGAGCAGTGGTGCCACAGCTGTAACAGACAGCAGAGGTGGTGCCTGCCTGTCGGTGTCCCCTGTGCTCGTGGGCTTATCTGGGGCAGGGGCACCGGCAAAAGTCTCAGCACCTGGCTCCCAAATCCCCCCGGCAGGGAAGGTGCTGCCAGCAGGTGGCAGCAGTGGAAAAACTGCTGGCAAAAAATGCTTGCAAAAAATGAAAAACTGTGACCCCAGTGTGCATGTGAGTGAGAGTGGCCCAAGTGGGGTGACTGTTGACATGGATGGGGATGGCGTGGGTATGAATGTGGCTGTGGTTGAGGATACGAATGTTGGCGTGTCTGTGGCCGGGGGTAAGAATGGTATGTCTGTTGGTAGTGGGGGGAGTGGGGACAGGGCTGGTCCATCTGCCCCCCCGGCTGCTGGTCCTCGGAGTTTTGCGGGGGTAGTAGCCGGGGCCTCGGGGTCTTCTCGGGGGGCTTCCTCACCTCTGGACCTCAGGGATGGTGACTTGCGACGCCGTTTCCTGGAGGCCCTCAAGAAGGGAGAATGGACGATCCAGGTAGAGGGAAGAGAGGTGGACCTGGCCTTTTGGCTGGATAGACACGGCCTGGCCGCCTTCCAAGATAAAAGGGAGGGGGAGACAGTGTGGTCCCTCCCGACAGCCGGGCAGGGGGTGGCCAGGAGGAATGTAGTCCGTCTTCGGTGGAGGGGCAGTGAAGCGTGCCCGCCAAGAGCGAGGGTCGTGGAGCTCCTCCTGAAGATGGACTTCAGGGCGACTGACATCTTTGCCCTGATCCATCCTTTTGGTACCCCTGTCTTCGACATCAGTTTTGTTCGACCGGAGGGCCTAGAGCTTTTCTGGTCGAATTTTGAACTCGTGAAGGGGGATCCCGGCTGGCGAGACTTTGCCGTGCAGGCGGTGTCCCGCCAAAATGGCGTAAAGAGGGTGACCGTTCTAACCAATAACGAGTCACTCTCTGGGGTCGATATCTTGACGTAGCTTTCTCGCTATGGGGAGGTCACGGACGTCCCAAAAAAGAACAGGGACGAGTTTGGCATTTGGTCAGGGGGCTGGACCTTCATGATGAGGTTGAAGGTCTCAGGCGGTACTGTCACCCACATCCCTTCCTCAGCATTTCTGGGGAGAGACAGGATCCTGATCTTCTACCAGGGGCAACCGAAGGTCTGCCACAGGTGCGGTGATCCCCGTCACTTCAGCGCGGGCTGCAAGGTGCAGAAATGTGCCTTGTGTGGTGGGGTAGGTCATCTTGCCGCGGCCTGTGGTGACATTAGGTGTCATCTGTGTGGTGACCTAGGTCACCCGTATAGCCGCTGCCCCCGCTCCGTTTCTAACACCATCTCTGGTCAGGCGGGGGAGAGCCGTGGGGGGGTCCCCAGCGGTGCATCCTCTGCTGGAGCTGGAGGTGGGGGCGGGAGAGGAGCTGAGGGGCCAGTGAGGGAAGGCGAGGCCAGTTCATCTGCCCACCAGTGGCAACAGGTGAGGCACCGTAGGGGTAGGGGGCAGGATAAGCCTCAGGCGACTGGGGTGATGTCTGTCCCCAGCCCAGAAGCGGCAGCCGGAGCCCCTGAGGCCCTGGGGGAGGAGGCGGTGAACGAGGAGATCAGGAGGATGGAGAGGGAGGAGGTGGCTGCTTCTGAAGATTCCTCCCAGTATGAAAGTCTGGACGAGGAGGTGGTGGAGCAGCCTAAAAAATCAGGTGACGGTAAGACCATTAAGAGTCGGAGGAGGAGGAACAAAAAAGGGGCAAAAACATCTAAAGCCCCCCCCCTGGCCGCTAAGGTGCCTACGGAAGGGCTCACCGGCTCCCCTCTGATCCCCCTCTCCAACCGGTTCCATGCCCTCAATGACTCTGCTGTGTCGGAGGTCAGGGGCGGGGGACCGGCGGTAACATCTGAGGTGCCTTCAGGGAGCGGCGGGGTCCATCCTCCGGGGGCTCACTTTCCTCTGGGGGGGGGGACTGCCCTGGGGTCCAGGGGTGAGGAACCCAGTACTGGGAAGGAGGTGGCGGGTACCATGGACACCTCGGTGTCACTGAAGAGGAGGGGAGAGTCTGGCTCCTCCTCTGAAGGTGAGCGGAAAAAATCGGGGGGTACGGTCAAAAAGAAGGCCGTCTAACTCAATCACCCATGATGGCGGAACCTACCCCGTTGACTCTGGCGTCGATTAATGTCGCCAGTATAAAGTCAGATACGGCCAGATTTATGGCCTTTGATTTTTTCAACCGAGTTGAGGCTGACATTTTATTTTTGCAGGAGACCAGACTAACGGACATGGGGGCAATTTACAAAGCAAGGAGGGAGTGGAGGTGCGGGCCCTCATATTGGTCTCTTGCGGCCGAGCCGTATAGCGGGGTAGCGGTCCTTTTTAAGGCCGCTTCGGTGGAATGCAGACGGGTGATCGAGGTAGAAATGGGGAGGTGCTTGGTCCTTGACGTCTTCATGGGGGGACAGGAGCTCCGGCTCATTAACATCTATGGTCCACAGTCAAGGTGGGACCGTAAATGTCTCTTCCTGAAGATCAAGCCCTATCTTTTTACCAGCCGGCAGGTGGTCTTCGGTGGGGACTTTAATACTATAACTAGATCCCGTGATAGGGGAGGCCCCGGAGACCGAAGGCTGGATTTTGATAGTAATACTCTTAATAGTATAGCAAGCGAAGCTCGCCTGCTGGATGTCCACATCCGGCACACCCCAGGTCACGGAGGTTTCACCTTTCATAGGGGTAGTTGTAGGTCTAGGATAGATAGGTTTTTTTTAAAGGAGGAAGCCGTCTCTTCTGCAGTGTCCGCTGTTGTGGAATTCTCCGATCACTGTTTTATTTTCTTTTCCTTGAATGTTACAGAGACTCCCCGGATAGGGAGAGGCCTATGGAAGCTGAATTCGTCCCTGTTGGAAGAAGCGGATGTAAGACAATCCTTTGAGGAATTTCTTCAGAGCCAGGTACCTCTCTTGGGTCTCTGTAGCAGTAAGTCTGAGTGGTGGGAGATCTTCAAAAGAAGGGTTGCGGGGTTCTTCCGTCAGCTCTCGAGCCTCAGAGGCCTGAACAGGTACCGCCTGTATCGGGAGCTGGGGAGGAAACTCGAGCAGCTCGTCTCGACTGGAGGGGACCGTGAGGAAATCTCCAGGGTGAAGGCCTTGCTGAAGGGGTGCCAGTATGATAGGCACACATCCTTAGTTTTTGAGAGGGATTTCGGGAAGTACCGCTCGCCCGACCCCTACAGGAACTGCAGGATGTCAGTGAGTTGCAAGATGGTAACAGGACTGATCGACAGTACGGGTTCCCTGAACAGATCCAAATCAGGGATCCTGGAGGGGGTCAGATCCTTCTACTCGCACCTCTTGGGAAGGAGGGATCCAGATCGGGATGAGATGTCGGCTTTCCTGGCTGAAACCATCCCTGAGCCAGGGGATGACCCCCTCTCTTCATGTTTTGGCAGAAGCAATCAGGGAAGAGGAAGTGAGACGGGCCATTGATGGGCTCCGGCCCAAAAAATCGCCCGGTCCGGATGGCTTAACATCCGAGTTTTACAGGACTTTTAGGGACTCCTCAGACTTTCTGCCCGGTTCAATGAGGAAGTCCGCCCTGATTATTCTGTCAACGGGTAAAGACTCGTCCCGTATTGAGAATTGGCGTCCCATAGCACTTCTCAATACGGACCGAAAGGTTCTGGCAAAGGTGCTTTTCAATCAGTTGGTGAAGTTTGCACCCCGGCTCCTTTCAGGGGCCCAGCACTGCTCTGTTCGAGGCCGCAGTACTTTTAGTGCTGTGCTCGGTGTCCGGGAGGCAGTGGAGCAGAGCAGGGCAGGTCACTGGAAGGGGTACTTGCTGTCCTTAGACCAGGCGAAGGCCTTTGACCGGGTTAACCATGAGTACCTCTGGTCCGTCCTTTTGAGGTACGGTCTGCCCGGGAGGTTTGTTGATTGGTTGAGAGTATTATACAATGGGGCAGAGACTTTTCCGCTTGTGAACGGTTGGTTCGGACCCCCTTTTGAGGTGAAGTCTGGTGTCCTCCAGGGCTGTCCTCTGAGCCCACTGTTATACGTGTTCGCGATCGACCCCTTTTTAAGGAGAGTGGAACGCGGACCGTTGGTGGGAGTCGGGATGGACCGGGCGGAGCCAGAGACCACCTTGAGGGTAGTGGCGTACGCCGACGACGTTTCCCTTTTTGTATCCTCGAGAGAGGAGGCAGACTGGGTCATGTCTGAGGTTGAGCGCTACTCTGTGGCATCTGGGTCCATGATCAACCGGGATAAGTGTGAGAGTCTCTGGCTGGGAGGGGGAGCTCCTAGTTTTGATCTCCCGGACACCCTTCCAGGGCCTCAGGCCACAGCAAAAATTTTAGGCATCAGTTTCGGCCCGGGGGACTATCCCCAGCAAAACTGGGAGGGCAGACTTAAGATTGCCGCCCAGAAGGTGGATCAGTGGAAGGGTTGGTCTTTGACCCTGAGGGAAAGGGTTAACCTGGCCAAGGGGTATTTGCTCCCTTTATTAATATACCTGGGCAGCGTCTGCATCTTGCCAGAACCTCTTTGGACACGGGTCTACAGCCTGTTCTTCCAACTATTATGGGGGAATAGGCTGAACCTAATAAAGAGGGAGGTCACGTACCGCACGAGGAGACTAGGAAGGTTGGGTATGGTCAACCCAGTGGTGTTTCTAGTAAACACCTTTCTTAAGGCAAACATCGCCAACCTCTGGTTAGAGAGGGCTCCTCCGTGGGTATTCTCCTGTAGGGGGTGGTTTCGGCCTTTCTTCCAGCAATGGGAGACAGGAGGGCGGGTGAAGGACCTTCGCACGCCTCATGGGCATCTTCCGGCTTATGCTACCCTGGTTGTGAAGGTGATCCGCCGGTGGGGTCTGGGAGTGTGGGAGATCAGGACCTTGTCAAAGAGGTTACTTGACAATAGGGTTCTGTTGACCCACTTCCAGAAGCCCCTGGCCCTCAAGGATTGCCCAAGCCGGGATCTGGAGGTGGGGCTCTGGTTATTAAACTCTAAGCGGATCCCCTTGAAGTTTTGGGACTTGGCTTGGCGCTGCTTTCATGGGAGACTGTATGTGAGGGACAACCTGAAGTACAGGAACTCTGATGACCGGGATTGTCCCCGCGAGGAGTGTGGCGGCATGCTTGAAAGCATGGAGCACTTCCTGCTTCGGTGTCCTTTTAATACAGAGGTCTACAAGAGGGTGGGTGCTTCCATTGGCTGGCCCAGGCTGGCAGGCCTTTCCTATGCGGAGTGGGCCTATGGGGCATTCAGATCCCTTGGTGGCCGAGATCGGGGCACTGTTTTCTTACTTAGCTTAGTGACTAGGTTTTACACGTGGAACGCACGGTGTTTAGTGTCCACCCAGCAGAAAGTCCTCCCATAGGAAGAGGTGATTAGGAACATCCTGGGTGACCTGGCAAAAGTGCGCTCGCTGGAGTATGAGAGGCTGGGTGCAGGGAGGGCTTCCCTTCTATGGAGGGGGTTCTCATTTAATGTGCCCTAGGGAGAGTTAGGGAATGTGTGTCTGTGATAGGGTTAGTTTAGTCCCTTTCTATATTTTATATTTATTTGTAGGGTCAGATAGATGTGTAGGGTCAGGGAGGGACACGTAGGGACAGTCTTTAGGGACAGGTAGTTAGTATTAGGTTGGTAGTGAGGGACAGGTAGGGAAAGATTGGTAGGGTGGTAGGGACAGATTTTTCTTTTTCTTTATTAGAGAGGGATAGGATTCTGTGTGATAGATTAGGGTGAGAGCCTCTGTTGTCTCCAGTTCCCGGTGGTGGGCTGTTACCCTCACGTGTAGTTTTTTGTTTTATGGTATTGGAACCCGTATATAGGGCTTGCAAGCACCGAACTTGGGTCTGATTTTGGTTCATGGTTGTTGTATATGGTAATGTGATTAAGTTTTTTAGGTTTATTGTAGTGTTATAAAGTTGCGTATATTATTTTTTATATGTCTGTGCATTATGATGTGTGTTTGGGGGGGGTTTAGTGTAGGTTGGGTGGGGGGGAGGGGGGGAGGGGTTTTGGTGGATGGGTTGGTGGTTTGGACACCCTAAAATGGATGGGAAAAAAGGCAAAAGGACCTGGTATCTTTGTGGGCCACAAACTTTAGTGGGACCCTGGTGTGATGAGGCCACAGACTATCGTGGGACCTTGGGTGTTGGGAGTGGGAACAAAAAAAAAAAAACTGGGCCAGTTTGTTGTTTTGTTTTGGGGGTTTAGGTATGAATGTGGAGTGAATGTTGGAAGGGGATATTTTTGGAAAAAAAGGGTTAAGGTCTTCCCTTGCTGGGGGGGACTTTTGGAAATGACGTTTTATGTTCCATGAACATTGCAGGACATTTTTGCCTTTTAATGCATACTGGACATTATAATTTGGACTTGTTTGTGTTTTGCAATTTGTTCTTTGTGCAGTGTGTTTTATGGTTTGTTTTATACTTTTCTAATAAAAAGAGTTCCAGGACTCGGCTGAGGTTCCTGTACTGAGCTGTGTAACAACCTGTGCCCTGGCTATGGCTCTGCTGAGGAGCTCGTGTTCAGCGTTCTGCTGTGAGGACTGATGCTGATCCGGAGTGGACTGAGGTGGGGAGAGCTGACCATGTGAATAAATGTTGTAGAGGCCTCCAGGGGGCAGCGTGGCTGGTGTGAGGGGGGCATGGGCTAGGTAGAGGGGCATCCAGGGGTGCTGCGTGGCTGGTGTGAGGGGGGCATGGGCTGGGTAGAGGGGCATCCAGGGGGGCTGCGTGGCCGGTGTGAGGGTGGCCATGGCAACGAGTCCTGGTTCCCTGTCATGCGTGGTTCACCTTGATGGCCGTGCGTGACGTATCTGGCTCGGGCGGTTCAGCGTGCATGCGCTGATGGTCCAGGAGATGATTAGGGCCTGCGGTCACGTGACTGGAACGGACCAAAAGTATATTTAAAAAGACATGGAATGTCCTATTAAACAATCCCCCCCGAGGAATCCATAGGATATACCACGCGAAACACGCATTGAGGTCCTTGTTTATTCTGGGTACTGATCTAATATGGGTAAGAGTGCAATATATTTCTTTAGCTTTTTTTCATAGGGCACTATAGGCCATATGGCACGTGGTACATATCCATAGTGATGAAATATGCCATAATTTTGTACCAGTGCATAAATGACTTGAATACTAGCACTTCTTGTACTTTATCCCAATAGATATTTAACATCTATTATTATGTTGTATATGTGTCACCCAGTTTGGTTGTCTGTGTGTCGTCCTTTTTAATCATGTATGTCTTTTCTGTATATTGTTTACAATAAAGTTTTTTGATTCTTTGCCATATACTCTGTATTTGGTTCCTTTTTGCTATATAACAGCAGAAACAAGTCCAGGGGCGCCTCCGGCCAGGGAAAATATAGAAATAGTCCTTGGATAAGTTCAATGGATCCAGCAGATGAAGGACACAACACAGTCCCACGTGGCGGCTTCTATCAATCCACACACGCCAGGAGGATCTGGCCGCAGCCTGAGACCCTCCAGCATCGGGAGGCCCCACACAACTGACTGGGCCAAACATGAGTCTATTGTTCTGTCTACTGGGATCAGCCCCTGGATGGGGGAAGGGTTCTGTAGCACCCTGAGGATTCGGCTGCTACAGGAGTATTGCACCTCAGCCAGAGGTGTGATATTCCACTCCCGGGTAAGGATGGAGTGTGGAACTGAGCTCGGAGCGCTGCATGCACTACACACATCCCATTTCCGAGGGGCAGGCCGACGGTACTCCCACTTAGAAATGTGCAGGTACGACCGTGTCTGTCCCTGGCTGGAGTGGGAGGGGGGTGGAACATCCCTGTAGTGTAGGGGCAGATAGGGGGAGCAGTCTGGGTAGAGATAGGAGCTCATTGGGTGCTGGTCACCTGAGCTCACACATAGAGGGTTATATAAGGTGGGAACCATCTTAGATCAGGGTCAGTCTGTCAGAGTCAGAGAGTCAGAAGGAGAGGTCCAGATGAGCCTGCAGAGAGAGAGAGGAGAAAAGAAAGAAAGACCCAGAGGGGGAAAAAGAAAGGACTCTGAGATCCCAAATCCAAACATCGGGTGAAGAGTTGGCAACAGGGTACCGGATCCCAAACTGGTGGGGGCTACAGCACACCTCAGCCAGAGACCGGAGGCCGTGGGCAGCATCTGCCACCGCCACCCACCACATCCACCCCGAAGGCAGACCACGAGTAGGGTCAGGGAACCCAGGGCCAAGGGTCTCCCAACAGAAGGCCCGAGGGAGCTGGACCTAGGTGGATGCCTGGTGGGGACGGCCAGAGGACAGGACAGAAAGGAGGGCTCAGGGCCACGCTCCGGACTTGCTTGGGGGTTGGCCGAATCCAGGACCTGGTGGACGCAGCACGGCTCGGGTGGTCACTTGAGGCCGGAGTGACCGGAACATCTGCAGTAAGTAAACACCCTGAACTGCACAACCCGACTCTGTCTCTGATTATCATCTACACTGCACCACCACAACCCCCATCCTCTGCACCTGACCCCCTGAGGCTATTCCCCTCCCGTTGGGGGTTATACTATCAAAGCTGCACCAACACCATCAGCCTCAGCGGACCCTGCTGCAGCGGCGGCCGTAGTGACCGCAATACAACGGGTGGCGTAGTCGACATAAAGAACTTTATAACATCTGTAGGACTGCCACACACACTGAGCTTGACGCCCTGGGCACGGACCGGGTCACAGCCGCTCGGAGACTACAACCCCCCATCTGATCCGGCTCCGGGTATTCTCCCTAAGAATATGGCCCAGGGGGCGCGTCAACTTTGGCGTAGTCGGCAGGATTACGTGCCCGCAACACCCGGGTACTGCGTGCCTGAAGAAAAGTACACCGTTACCTCAAAAAGAAGTCTCCCGCCGGTTCCGGAGGGTCCCCGCCATCGGACCCCATCACCAGTCGATTCCCGCCGGTTGTCCGCCATTTCCAGCTTTTTCCCGCCATCTGCAGAGTTTCCCGCCACTGGGAGACGATTCCCGCCATTTCCAAAGATTTCCCGCCTTGGAAGAGCGGACGCCATTATGGGCGTGCCAGAGGATGGCAAGAAGCCGCCTCCCATCGTGGGCCAGGACGAAGAATGGCGCCAAAAGCGGAAACCGCCCCCACCAACAGAGACTGTGATGCTAGAGGTGTCCATCAGCGTAAAAGAACTGCCCCTGGAGCTGACAGTCACCAAGTTGCCCCGGGACTGCCCTAGAAGTGGGAGGAGACTGAAGAAAAGAACCAAGATGGGTGTCGCCTGGAGCAGTCTGGAGAGAGCGCACCCGGAGACAAGAAGCCTAGAGCTGAGTCCAGAAGCTTACCCGGAGATGAAAGGAGAGCAGAGCAGCACCGGCCCGCTGGCCAGGAGCCTGCTGGAAACAGCGGAAGGAGAGCAGAGCAGCACCGACCCGTTGGTCAGGAGCCTGCTGGAAACAACGACCCCACTAGGCCTAGTGGAGGTTCTAGCACAGCTCCCCCGAGACCGGGAGTGTGCGCAGACCGCGCTGGAGGGCCTCGCAAGGAGGATGGCCCGGGTGCAGCGAGAGACGTTGGCGGAGTGGAGCCGAGAGATGGCCCAGCAGACCGAGACCCGTCAGCGGAGCACGCCACCCAAGACGAGGAGACAGACCGCCTCTGAGGATGGCGCGGGAGGACTGAAGGCCGGAGACGGCGCCGAAAAGGGAGCCGAACGGACGGAGGCAGGTAAAGGGGACGTCTCTACCCCAAACCGGGACACCGCTTACCTGCCCCAGCTCCCCGTCGCAGAGCCCGAAGTACCCCCTGCCGTGCCCGTAACCGCAACGTCACCGCCGCAGACTAGGCCCCAACCGGAAGCCGCGACCCCTGTGACGTCACACGCCTCGACCCCGAGCGTGGCCAAGCAGGAAGTACCACCAGCCTGGTCGCAAGGCCTAGTACCCCCGGGCGCGGCATTACCAACAGCGCCCTCTACCTCCGCGGAGCCACCGGCCTGGTCGCAGGGCCAAGTAGCCCAGGGCGCCGCCGTCCTTACGGTGCCCTTCACTTTTCAGGTGCCCCAGGCCTGGCCGCAAGGCCTGGGCAACCCGGGCGCCACCACCACCGCGCCCGTAAGACCAAGAGTGCCGCATCTGGGAGAAGACCTGTTCGCCCAACACACGTGCCCGGATGGGCAGCCCTTCATCTGGCCCCGGGAGTACTATGAATTAGAGCTCCAAAAGAGGACAGGGCCCATGTGTGAGCCCCTGATCCTGGCTCCGAAACCCGTGAAAAGGACCTCGCCCCCGCTGGAGGAGGCACAGTTTGAGTGGGACCCCACCGGAGAAGATCTCATGGGGTTCACTCAGGAGACCCGGGCAGCTGCAGCGGAGCGTGCAGAGTGCTGCCGGCAGCAGCTCGAAGTCTTCGAGAGGGAGCGGAGAGAGAGGCGGGTCCGGGAACAACAAGCCCAAATAAGGAGCGCGGAGCAGAAGAGCCGGACCAGGAGAGACCCCCGTGCAGCGCATAGTCCCCGCACCACCGGGACTGTGATCAAGTTCAATCTGCAGCATGGGTGGGGTTTCATCAGGGATCACCGCACCCCAGGCGACGTCTTCGTGACAAGAAGAGACGTTGAGTCCCACCTACCGGAGGGACACAGAGGCCGTGACCTTTATCTAGGGGACGAGGTCACCTTCACCCGGCACAAGTGTGCCAAAGGACCCTACGCCCTCCATGTGCATCGCCTGACGGAGGAGGAGCTGCGGTGTGAGGAGGAAGAGCAAGAGGACCCGGACGGGTCTGAAGCTAAAGCCAACTACAAAGAAAGAGCAGGAGGACGCCGTCGTTGAGTACGGTAGTGAAGAAGCTGTATATAGTTACCCGTCGGGGTACCAAAAACTGTTGCTGCTATTATAGTCCCCGTTGGGACCAGCGAATTGAACTGTTAACCCGTGTGTCCCCTATCCATTACCAGGCTGAGGACTGTGAACAGCCATCCCTAATCCCTAACATCTGGCCGAGGACTGGGAGCGGCCACTATCCCTTTGTATATAGTTGCGCTTCCTAGAGCGCCCCCTACTGGTTTTACCGGAAAACCACTTTCAAGAAAGGACTGTCGCACTTTGCCCGGTCATCAGTTGCACAGTGACCGGAGGAGCTAGAAGACGACGAGAATGTTATCTATCTGAAGAAGTTTTATTGATATATATATATTGTTATATGATAATGTTTTATATGTTTTTATTATGTTTATGCAAAGAAAAAAATTGTATGTTTGTGGTGTTTTGTCTTACAGCCCGAGGACGTGCTGTGGTTTACCAGGGGGGAATGTAGCACCCTGAGGATTCGGCTGCTACAGGAGTATTGCACCTCAGCCAGAGGTGTGATATTCCACTCCCGGGTAAGGATGGAGTGTGGAACTGAGCTCGGAGCGCTGCATGCACTACACACATCCCATTTCCGAGGGGCAGGCCGACGGTACTCCCACTTAGAAATGTGCAGGTACGACCGTGTCTGTCCCTGGCTGGAGTGGGAGGGGGGTGGAACATCCCTGTAGTGTAGGGGCAGATAGGGGGAGCAGTCTGGGTAGAGATAGGAGCTCATTGGGTGCTGGTCACCTGAGCTCACACATAGAGGGTTATATAAGGTGGGAACCATCTTAGATCAGGGTCAGTCTGTCAGAGTCAGAGAGTCAGAAGGAGAGGTCCAGATGAGCCTGCAGAGAGAGAGAGGAGAAAAGAAAGAAAGACCCAGAGGGGGAAAAAGAAAGGACTCTGAGATCCCAAATCCAAACATCGGGTGAAGAGTTGGCAACAGGGTACCGGATCCCAAACTGGTGGGGGCTACAGCACACCTCAGCCAGAGACCGGAGGCCGTGGGCAGCATCTGCCACGGCCACCCACCACATCCACCCCGAAGGCAGACCACGAGTAGGGTCAGGGAACCCAGGGCCAAGGGTCTCCCAACAGAAGGCCCGAGGGAGCTGGACCTAGGTGGATCCCTGGTGGGGACGGCCAGAGGACAGGACAGAAAGGAGGGCTCAGGGCCACGCTCCGGACTTGCTTGGGGGTTGGCCGAATCCAGGACCTGGTGGACGCAGCACGGCTCGGGTGGTCACTTGAGGCCGGAGTGACCGGAACATCTGCAGTAAGTAAACACCCTGAACTGCACAACCCGACTCTGTCTCTGATTATCATCTACACTGCACCACCACAACCCCCATCCTCTGCACCTGACCCCCTGAGGCTATTCCCCTCCCGTTGGGGGTTATACTATCAAAGCTGCACCAACACCATCAGCCTCAGCGGACCCTGCTGCAGCGGCGGCCGTAGTGACCGCAATACAACGGGTGGCGTAGTCGACATAAAGAACTTTATAACATCTGTAGGACTGCCACATACACTGAGCTTGACGCCCTGGGCACGGACCGGGTCACAGCCGCTCGGAGACTACAACCCCCCATCTGATCCGGCTCCGGGTATTCTCCCTAAGAATATGGCCCAGGGGGCGCGTCAGTTCACACCCTCTAGATGCAACAAGAGATGTTGACCTAGGCCTGATAACATTACAGTCCATGAACACAGGGGAGGGACACGCTGTTAGGCTGTGTGCCCACGATGCGTTTAAGCACCGGCAAAAACGCTGCAGAAACGCTTAAATGCATGGTAGAAGGCCTGCCATGTTCCCCAATGATAATCCGTGCTGTGCACATGCTGCGTGTTTTTCCGGAATGATAATCCGCAGCATGTCCATTAATTTTGCGGACACGCAGCGTAATTGCCGCCATTGACTTGCATTGAAACGCATATCATCTGTGTCCGCACATTTGCACACATGGATAATATGCGTTTCTATGTGCGGATGGCACCCGGGTGTGGAGGACAGGAGACTCTCTTCCGGACCTGGGTACCATAGAACCTGTGAAAAAAAGAATAAAATAAAAAATAAATATTATTCTTGCCTTCTGATGGCTCGCGGTGTCCCTTTCTTCACTTGCCGGCAGCGTGCTGTGGACTGAAGGACCTGCGCTGACGTCAGTCATATGACGGCAGGTCCTTCAGTGTACCGCGCGCTGTCGGCAGCCAGGACGGAGCGAAGCAAGACAGCGGGGGCCATCAGAAGGTAAGTATAGATTTATTTTTTACCATTCTTTCGGTCACACTATAAAAATCCATGCCGGTTGCATGGATTTATATAGTGTGACCAAGTTGTCAAGCACTTTCCAAGTGATGTTAAAATCGCTTGGAAAGCGCTTGTCAACCCGCATGCGGAAATGCAAGTGAAGAACGCTTCACATCCGCATGTGCAATCCGCATGTGCAATCCGCATGCGTTTTTTCTGCCAGGGAGATGCGGAAACTGAGCATTTCTGCATCGTGGGCACATAGCCTTACACCCCTTACACTAAAGCAGGTTACATTACATAGAGTACATAAACACAGGCTGGGGAGGGACACACTGTTACTGTCATATTGGATAAAATATAAGTTGCTGAGGTTAGGACCACCAGGGACCCCAATGTTACTTAGGAAACACTATGTCCATGTTTGATAAAATAATTTTCACGTATGCTTAGCACAGGTCGGTCCGTCCATTTATGGATTCTGTATAGGACTAATAAAAATAGGCCATCCCAGCACTCGGCTATGTCATTTATGTACATAAATGCATACAAAATATTAACTACTCGAGCTAAATTGCTGCATTGTCACCTTAAAGAACTATGCACCTGATTAATGTCTTGATGAGAGGGCGGAGGTGAAGGACGCAGCTCCTGATTCATTAAGAGACATATTCATCAGAAGCGTCTGATGGCTGGACAGCGCCTCCATGCGCTATGCCACTTACTGGAGGAGGATTTGTAGCGACCACCGCTGCTCATGATGAAGTTGCCAAACAGCAGTCATCACAACCCTGCCCACTTACCGATAAAAATGCCATTAGAAAGGAAAAAGTTGCAACATTTTTACATAGTCTTCAGTTGCATCCAAATTATACGATTGAGCATTTTATAACAGAATTCTGGAGTAAAAACTATGATGAATAGGGTCCTATGGGTTTTGTTCTGTTTAAGCTGAGTTGATGCAGGTCTGTGCTATGACGTCAATTCAAGTTAAACCCTTTTATCTACAGGTGCATCTCACTAAATTAGAATATCATCAAAAAGTTAATTTATTTCAGTTCTTCAATACAAAAAGTGAAAGTCATATTATATAGAGTCATTACACACCTGAACAAGGGATGTATAAGCGGGGCCCAATTGCAAGACTAGACAAGCAACAGAAGATTAGACCCCTAAAATATAACTTTTATTCGAATATGCTAAAAAGGACTCAGTAGTCACCATAACAACAAACACAAAAACAAGACAAAATGCCAGGGAACAGGGATAAGTCACACATCAGTCAGGAAGGATTACGGGCTCTATCTGTCCCTATTTTGTCCCTAAATTCTCTCCCTTGGGTCTCCTTAAATGCATATCTATGATGAATTGTCGGCTTCTTAATCTGTACGTTCACTTTTCTCTATCTTTTATTCACGATTGTGGTTTTTTAAATATAAAGATAGATATTTACCAGGGATATTAGGGACACCAACGTTGAGCGGGGGCGCCACGGAGCAAAAATTAGGGTGCCAACCTCCGCTGTCAGGAAGGGAGAGAATTTAGGGACAAAATAGGGACAGATAGAGCCCGTAATCCTTCCTGACTGATGTGTGACTTATCCCTGTTCCCTGGCATTTTGTCTTGTTTTTGTGTTTGTTGTTATGGTGACTACTGAGTCCTTTTTAGCATATTCGAATAAAAGTTATATTTTAGGGGTCTAATCTTCTGTTGGTTGTCTAATAGAGTCATTACACACAGAGTGATCTATTTCAAGTGTTTATTTCTGTTAATGTTGATGATTATGGCTTACAGCCAATGAAAACACAAAAGTCATTATCTCAGTAAATTAGAATACTTTATAACAGCTTGAAAAATTATTTTAAAATCTGAAATGTTATCCTACTGAAATGTATGGTCAGTAAATGCCCTCAATAATTGGTCTGGGATCCTTTTGCATCAATTACTGCATCAATGCGGCAATGTGGCATGGAGGCGATCAGCCTGTGGCACTGCTGAGGTGTTATGGAAGCCCAGATGGCTTTGATAGCAGCCTTCAGCTCGTCTGCATTGTTGGGTCTGGTGTCTCTCGTCTTCCTCTCGACAATACCCCATAGATTCTCTATAATAGATTCTCTATGGGGTTATGGTCAGGTGAGTTTTCTGCCAATCAAGCACAGTGATACTGTTGTGTGTAAACCAGGTACTGGTACTTTTGGCCGTGTGGACAGGGGCCAAGTCCTGCTTGAGAATGACATTTCCATCTCCAAAAAGCTTGTCGGCAGAGGGAAGCATGAAGTGCTGTAAAATGTCCTGGTAGACGGCTGCGCTGACTTTGGTCTTGATAAAACAGAGTGGACCTACACCAGCAGATGTCATGGCTCCTCAAACCATCACTGATTGTGGAAACTTCACACTAGACCTCCAGCAGCTTGGATTGTGGCCTCTCCACTCTTCCTCCAGACTCTGATACCTTGTGGAGTGTGTCAGTGACTGCCTTCTGGACATCTGTCAAGCCAGCAGTTTTCCCCATGATTGTGGAGCCTACTGAAACAGACTAAGGGACCTTGTTAAATGCTTAGGAAGCCTTTGCAGGTGTTTTTTGTTAATTATTCTAATTTACTGAGATAATGACTTTTGTGTTTTCATTGGCTGTAAGCCATAATCATCAACATTAACAGAAATAAACACTTGAAATAGATGACTCTGTCTGTAATGACTCTATATGAGTTTCACTTTTTGTATTGAAGAACTGAAATAAATTAACTTTTTGATGATATTCTAATTTAGTGAGATGCACCTGTATTTTTAGAATTATCACACCAGTACACCTGTTTTCTCATTTGCAAGACTTAAGTAAACCTTGTATGATATCTTTTTCATTTGTGAATGTCCTTATACTTTCAAGCAGAACCTAGCCACCCCACAATGCAATAACCCATCGATCAGTACAAGCCCTCCATTTTCCATGGATATCCATATTATGGACTGTGTATACGTTTCTTTTGCCTGAACTGCGCACCCCTCGGTGAAGACAGTGAGTTTTTTGGGGGCAGCTTATGGTCGGCTCAGGATATGAACACCCCCTGATCTGCTTGAAAATATAACTGAAATAAAATGTTGAGAAAAAATTTCAAATATCACGTTGACCCTTCAAGTCACTGTCTTGTAAATCTGTATCACTTCTACACAGAATAGGTGATTGGTCTGAAATCACTCGGGGTGTAAAGAGAATCTGTCATCACAGAATAACTAATCAAACCAATCGCAGCCCCTCAGTATATCATGGCACCCTGTATCTTGATTGGCAGCTGTAGCTTTATAGACTCGAGTGGGGGTCTCAAACATTTGGCCACAGAGGCTGCTTCATGCAGGCCGCAGGCACCATACACCTTGAGGATTGTGGCACGTCAGCACTTTTTCAGTGGAACATATTGCAGGCGCCGTGCACAGACAAGCTCTTTGCTCAGCTATACCAATGCCAACTGTGGGTCAATCACAGGCCAGCAGCTAATGTCTGCAGGGGACCAGGATGGGAACAGTACTAGAAGATGAGGATCAGGATCTTGACATTACTGCAAAGAGACATTACTACAAAAAGGGGACCAGGAAGGGACACGTTACTGTGAGATAGGGAGCCGAATGGTGAGATTGCTACAAAAAGGGGACCAGGTAAGAGGATATTTCTACAAGATGGCCATGATGGGAGACAATAAAACAAGATGAGTACCATGACGGGGGACATAAGCACAAGATAGGAACCATGATGGGGACAACCCCACTAGGCCTGGTGGAGATCCTGGCACAGCTCCCCCGAGACCGGGAGTGTGCACAGACCGCGCTGGAGGGCCTCGCACGGAGGATGGCCCAGGTGCAGCGAGACACGCTGGCGGAGTGGAGCAAAGAGATGGCCCAGCAGACCGGAACCCGTCAGCGGAGCACGCCACCCGAGACGAGGAGACAGACCGCCTCTGAGGATGGAGCAGGAGGAGTGAAGGCCGGAGACGGCGCCGAGGAGGGAGCTGAACAGACGGAGGCAGGTAAAGGGGACGTCACTACCCCAAGCGGAGAAACCGTGAGCCTGCCCCAGCTCCCCGTCGCAGAGCCCGAAATTCCCCCTGCCGTGCCCGTCGCTGCACCGTCACCGCTCCAGACTAGGCCCCAAGCAGAAGCCGCGGCCGCGACCCCTGTGACTTCACGCGCCTCAACTCTGAGCGCGGCCAAGCAGGAAACACCACCGGCCTGGTCGCAGGGCCGAGCGCCCCCGGGCGCTGCAGTGCCAACAGCGCCCTCTACCTCCACCGTGCCACCGGCCTGGTCGCAGGGCCAAGTAACCCCGGGCGCCGCCGTCCTAACGGTGCCCTTTACCTTTAGGGTGCCCCAAGCCTGGTCGCAAGGCCTGGTCAACCCGGGCGCCGCTACCATCACCGCGCCCTCAACATCTCGAGTGCCGCACCTGGGTGAAGATCTATTTGCCCAGCACACGTGCCCGGATGGGCAGCCTTTTATATGGCCACAGGAGTACTACCAACTGGAACTCCAAAAAGCAAGGCCCCTGTGCGAGCCCCTGATTCCGGCTCCGAAGCCCGTCAGGAGAACCCCGCTCCCGCTGGAAGAAGTGTAGCACCCTGAGGATTCGGCTGCTACAGGAGTATTGCACCTCAGCCAGAGGTGTGATATTCCACTCCCGGGTAAGGATGGAGTGTGGAACTGAGCTCAGATAGCTGCATGCACTACATACATCCCATTTCCGAGGGACAGACCTATGGTACTCCCACTAGGAAAATGTGCAGGTACAACCGTGTCTGTCCCTGGCTGGAGTGGGAGGGGGGTGGAACATCCCAGTAGTGTAGGGGCAGATAGGGGGAGCAGTCTGGGTAGTGCTAGGAGCTCATTGGGTGCTGGTCACCTGAGCTCACACATAGAGGGAGTATATAAGGTGGGAACCATCTTAGAACAGGGTCAGACGTCAGTCAGTCAGTCAGCCAGTCAGTCTGTTTTAGTGAAGACTTTGCAGAGCAGTGGAGGAAAGCAGAGGAGCAGAGCAGCCCCAGGCCCAGAGAGAGAGAGGAGAAAGAAAGACCCAGAGGGGAAGAAAGAAGGAACTCTAAGAGCCCAAATTAAATCAAAGGGTGAAGAGTTGGCACAAGGGTACCGGATCCCAAACTGGTGGAGGGCACTTATCCTCAGCCAGAGACCGGAGGCCGTGGGCAGAATCTGCCATGGCCACCCACTATATCCACCCGGAAGGCAGACCACGCATAGGGTCAGGGAACCCAGAGACAAGGGTTTACCAACAAGAGGCCCGAGGGAGCCGGACTTAGGTTGATCCCTGGTGGGGAAGGCCAGAGACGAGGACAGGACAGAAAGGGAGCTCAGAACCACGCTCCAGAACTACTTGGGGGTTGGCCGAGTCCAGGACCTGGTGGACGCAGCACGGCTCGGGTGGTCACTCAAGGCCGGAGTGACCAGTACAAGAACAGCAGTAAGTAAAAACCCTGAACTGCAGAACCCGACTCTGACTCTCATTACCATCCTCACTGCACCTCCACAACCACCATCCTCTGCACCTGACCCCCTGAGGCCATACCCCTCCCGTTGGGGGTTATACTACCGAAGCTGCACAAACACCATCAGCCTCAGCGGACCCTGCTGCAGCGGCGGCCGTAGTGACCGCAATTCAACGGGTGGCGTAGTCGACATAAAGAACATCCAGTAACATCATAGGACTGCCACACACTGAGCTTGACACCCTGGGCACGGACCGGGTCACAGCCGCTCGGAGACTGCAACCCCCATCTGATCCGGCTCCGGGTATTCCCCTAAAGAATATGGCTCAGGGGGCGCGTCAGAAGCACAGTTCGAGTGGGACCCCACCGGAGAAGACCTCATGGGGTTCACCCAAGAAACACGGGCAGCCGCAGCGGAGCGTGTGGAGTGCTGCCGCCAGCAGTTGGCAGTCTTCGAGCGAGAACGGAGAGAGAGGCGGGTCCGTGAGCAGCAGATGCAGATACGGAGCGCGGAGCAGAAGAGCCGGAACAGGAGAGACCCCCGTGCAGCTCATGGTCCCCGTACCACCGGGACTGTGATTAAATTTCAATTGCAGCACGGTTGGGGCTTCATAAGAGACCATCATACCCCCGGCGACGTCTTTGTCACCCGCAGAGACGTAGAAAGCCATCTGCCGGAGGGACACAGAGGTCGTGACCTATATGTAGGGGATGAGGTCACCTTTACCCGGCACAAGTGTGCCAAAGGACCCTACGCTCTCCATGTACACCGGCTGACGGAGGAGGAGCTGCGGTGTGAGGAGGAGCAAGAGGACCCGGACGGGTCTGAAGCTTACCAGCAAGAAGGAGCAGGAGGAAGCCGTCATTAAAGTACGGTAAAGAGAGACTGTATATAGTTACCCGTCGGGGTACCAGAACTGTTGCTGCTTTAAATATGTTCCCCGTTGGGACAAGTGTGAACTTTAACCCGTGTGTCCCTATTCCCACTGACCGAGGACTGAGAGCGGCCACACCTCCATTGTATATAGTTGCGCTTTCTAAGGCGCCCCCTACTGGTTTTATAGGAAAGCTGAGTTTTTCAAGAAGAGACTGTGCACTTTACCCGGTCACAAGTCGCACCGTGGCCGGAGGAACAAGAAAAAAGTTTTATGATATATGATGTTTTATATGTTGATGTGTTATGAAAAAAAAAAAAAAAATTGTATGTTTTTGGATGTTTTATTCTCTTACAGCCCGAGGACGTGCTGTGATTTACCAGGGGGGAATGTAGCACCCTGAGGACTCGGCTGCTACAGGGGTATTACACCTCAAGCCAGAGGTGTGGTATTCCACTCCCGGGTAAGGATGGAGTGTGGAACTGAGCTCAGTAGGCTGCATGCACTACATACATCCCATTTCCGGGGGACAGATCGATGGTACTCCCACTAGATATATGTGCAGGTACGACAGTGTCTGTCCCTGGCTGGAGTGGGAGGGGGGTGGAACATCCCAGTAGTGTAGGGGCAGATAGGGGGAGCAGTCTGGGTAAAGATAGGAGCTCATTGGGTGCTGGTCACCTGAGCTCACACATAGAGGGAGTATATAAGGTGGGAACCATCTTAGAACAGGGTCAGACAGTGAGACAGTCAGTCTTGTGTAGAGCAGAGGAGAAGAGCAGAGAAGCTCAGCCAGCTCCAAGGCCAAGAGAGAGAGAGAGGAGAAAAGAAGGACCCAGAGGGGAAAGAAGAAGGAACCCCAAGAACCTAAAATCAGACCAGAAGGGTGAAGGGTTGGCAACTCGGGTACCGGATCCCAAGCTGGCAGAGGCAAAGCACACCTTAGCCAGGAACCGGAGGTCGTGGGCAGGATCTGCCACGACCCTCACTAAATCCACTGAGAAGGCACACCGAGTATAGGGTCAGGGAACCCAGAGAAAAGGTTTAACCAACAAGAGACCCGAGGGAGCCGTACATAAGTGGATCCCTGGTGGCAACGGCCGTAGAAAGGAAAGTCAGAAAGGGAGCTCAGGATCACGCTCCAGAATTGCTTGGGAGTTGGCCGAGTCCAGGACCTGGTGGACGCAGCACGGCTCGGGTGGTCACTCATGGCCAGAGTGACCAAAAGAACAGCAGTAAGTAAAAACCCTGAACTGCACAGCCCGACTCTGAGTCTTCTTACCATCCACACTGCACCTCCACAACCACCATCCTCTACATCTGACCCCCTGAGGCTATACCCCTCCTGTTGGGGGTTATACTACCACAGCTGCACACATACCACCAGCCTCAGCGGACCCTTCTGCAGCGGCGGCCGTAGTGACCGCAAATCAACGGGTGGCGTAGTCGACACAAAGAACATCCAACAACATCTGCAAGGACTGCCACACACTGAGTTTGACACCCTGGGCACGGACCGGGTCACCGCCACTCGGAGACTACAACCCCCATCTGATCCGGCTCCAGGTATCCCCAAACAGCACTGGCCCAGGGGGCGCGTCAACTTTGGCGTAGTCGGCAGGATCTCGTGCCCGCAACAACCGGGTACTGCGTGCCTGAAGAAAAGTTCACATTTACCTCAAAAAGAAGTCTCCCGCCGGTTCCGGAGGGTCCCCGCCATCGGACCCCATCACAGGTCGTTTCCCGCCGGTTGCCCGCCATTTGCAGCTTTTTCCCGCCATCCACGGAGTTTCCCGCCACTGGGAGACGATTCCCGCCATTTCAGAAGATTTCCCGCCTTGGAAGAGCGGACGCCATTATGGGCGTGCCAGAGGGTGGCAAGAGGCCACCTCCCATCGTGGGCCAGGTCGAAGAATGGCGCCAAAAGCGGAAACCGCCCCCACCAACAGAGACTGTGATGCTAGAGGTGTCCATCAGCGTGAGGGAACTGCCCCTGGAACTGACAATCACCAAGTTGCCCCGGGACCATCCTCAATGTGATCGGAGACAGAACAAAAGAGAGAAGATGGGTGCAGCCTGGAGGAGTCTGGAGAGAGCGCACCCGGAGACAAGAAGTCTGGAGAGGAGTATGGAGAAAGCACACCCGGAGATGGAGGGAGAGACAGGCAGCACCGACCCAGTGGTCAGGAGCCTGCTGCAAGCGACAACCCCACTAGGCCTGGTGGAGATCCTGGCACAGCTCCCCCGAGACCGGGAGTGTGCACAGACCGCGCTGGAGGGCCTCGCACGGAGGATGGCCCAGGTGCAGCGAGACACGCTGGCGGAGTGGAGCAAAGAGATGGCCCAGCAGACCGGAACCCGTCAGCGGAGCACGCCACCCGAGACGAGGAGACAGACCGCCTCTGAGGATGGAGCAGGAGGAGTGAAGGCCGGAGACGGCGCCGAGGAGGGAGCTGAACAGACGGAGGCAGGTAAAGGGGACGTCACTACCCCAAGCGGAGAAACCGTGAGCCTGCCCCAGCTCCCCGTCGCAGAGCCCGAAATTCCCCCTGCCGTGCCCGTCGCTACACCGTCACCGCTCCAGACTAGGCCCCAAGCAGAAGCCGCGGCCGCGACCCCTGTGACGTCACGCGCCTCAACTCTGAGCGCGGCCAAGCAGGAAACACCACCGGCCTGGTCGCAGGGCCGAGCGCCCCCGGGCGCTGCAGTGCCAACAGCGCCCTCTACCTCCACCGTGCCACCGGCCTGGTCGCAGGGCCAAGTAACCCCGGGCGCCGCCGTCCTAACGGTGCCCTTTACCTTTAGGGTGCCCCAAGCCTGGTCGCAAGGCCTGGTCAACCCGGGCGCCGCTACCATCACCGCGCCCTCAACATCTCGAGTGCCGCACCTGGGTGAAGATCTATTTGCCCAGCACACGTGCCCGGATGGGCAGCCTTTTATATGGCCACAGGAGTACTACCAACTGGAACTCCAAAAAGCAAGGCCCCTGTGCGAGCCCCTGATTCCGGCTCTGAAGCCCGTCAGGAGAACCCCGCTCCCGCTGGAAGAAGCACAGTTCGAGTGGGACCCCACCGGAGAAGACCTCATGGGGTTCACCCAAGAAACACGGGCAGCCGCAGCGGAGCGTGTGGAGTGCTGCCGCCAGCAGTTGGCAGTCTTCGAGCGAGAATTGAGAGAGAGGCGGGTCCATGAGCAGCAGATGCAGATACGGAGCGCGGAGCAGAAGAGCCGGAACAGGAGAGACCCCCGTGCAGCTCATGGTCCCCGTACCACCGGGACTGTGATTAAATTTCAATTGCAGCACGGTTGGGGCTTCATAAGAGACCATCATACCCCCGGCGACGTCTTTGTCACCCGCAGAGACGTAGAAAGCCATCTGCCGGAGGGACACAGAGGTCGTGACCTATATGTAGGGGATGAGGTCACCTTTACCCGGCACAAGTGTGCCAAAGGACCCTACGCTCTCCATGTACACCGGCTGACGGAGGAGGAGCTGCGGTGTGAGGAGGAGCAAGAGGACCCGGACGGGTCTGAAGCTTACCAGCAAGAAGGAGCAGGAGGAAGCCGTCATTAAAGTACGGTAAAGAGAGACTGTATATAGTTACCCGTCGGGGTACCAGAACTGTTGCTGCTTTAAATATGTTCCCCGTTGGGACAAGTGTGAACTTTAACCCGTGTGTCCCTATTCCCACTGACCGAGGACTGAGAGCGGCCACACCTCCATTGTATATAGTTGCGCTTTCTAAGGCGCCCCCTACTGGTTTTATAGGAAAGCTGAGTTTTTCAAGAAGAGACTGTGCACTTTACCCGGTCACAAGTCGCACCGTGGCCGGAGGAACAAGAAAAAAGTTTTATGATATATGATGTTTTATATGTTGATGTGTTATGAAAAAAAAAAAAAAATTGTATGTTTTTGGATGTTTTATTCTCTTACAGCCCGAGGACGTGCTGTGATTTACCAGGGGGGAATGTAGCACCCTGAGGACTCGGCTGCTACAGGGGTATTACACCTCAAGCCAGAGGTGTGGTATTCCACTCCCGGGTAAGGATGGAGTGTGGAACTGAGCTCAGTAGGCTGCATGCACTACATACATCCCATTTCCGGGGGACAGATCGATGGTACTCCCACTAGATATATGTGCAGGTACGACAGTGTCTGTCCCTGGCTGGAGTGGGAGGGGGGTGGAACATCCCAGTAGTGTAGGGGCAGATAGGGGGAGCAGTCTGGGTAAAGATAGGAGCTCATTGGGTGCTGGTCACCTGAGCTCACACATAGAGGGAGTATATAAGGTGGGAACCATCTTAGAACAGGGTCAGACAGTGAGACAGTCAGTCTTGTGTAGAGCAGAGGAGAAGAGCAGAGAAGCTCAGCCAGCTCCAAGGCCAAGAGAGAGAGAGAGGAGAAAAGAAGGACCCAGAGGGGAAAGAAGAAGGAACCCCAAGAACCTAAAATCAGACCAGAAGGGTGAAGGGTTGGCAACTCGGGTACCGGATCCCAAGCTGGCAGAGGCAAAGCACACCTTAGCCAGGAACCGGAGGTCGTGGGCAGGATCTGCCACGACCCTCACTAAATCCACTGAGAAGGCACACCGAGTATAGGGTCAGGGAACCCAGAGAAAAGGTTTAACCAACAAGAGACCCGAGGGAGCCGGACATAAGTGGATCCCTGGTGGGAACGGCCGTAGAAAGGAAAGTCAGAAAGGGAGCTCAGGATCACGCTCCAGAATTGCTTGGGAGTTGGCCGAGTCCAGGACCTGGTGGACGCAGCACGGCTCGGGTGGTCACTCATGGCCAGAGTGACCAAAAGAACAGCAGTAAGTAAAAACCCTGAACTGCACAGCCCGACTCTGAGTCTTCTTACCATCCACACTGCACCTCCACAACTACCATCCTCTACATCTGACCCCCTGAGGCTATACCCCTCCCGTTGGGGGTTATACTACCACAGCTGCACACATACCACCAGCCTCAGCAGACCCTTCTGCAGCGGCGGCCGTAGTGACCGCAAATCAACGGGTGGCGTAGTCGACACAAAGAACATCCAACAACATCTGCAAGGACTGCCACACACTGAGTTTGACACCCTGGGCACGGACCGGGTCACCGCCACTCGGAGACTACAACCCCCATCTGATCCGGCTCCGGGTATCCACAAACAGCACTGGCCCAGGGGGCGCGTCAATTATACAAGATTACAACCACAATTCATGAAGAAACAAATTTTGCATGCCAGTATTTAATAAAATGTGAGAGGTAGAAAGCTTTTTTTTTGTTAAATTAAAAAATTTGTTTGTTTTTTATATTATCACTTTTCATAGTTTAAAAACTTACACAAAGCTCTGATTGTTCATGTTTGATAAAATTTTACTTTTCTTGTTTGTCCACCAGTCCTGGTCAGCACCAGCATTATGAAGAGCGGCTGGACATTATCATAATTTATATCACAAATGTGGCAGAAATGATCACATAAATGTTGTCTAGCTCCGCCCACTCTTCAGAAATGTCGCTGCTGTGGCTGGGACTGGTGGAAATACAGTAAAAGTCAAATTTGGGCAAAACTGAACAATCAGTGCTGTTTGTAATTATGTATGTCACAAAAAGTGACAATACATACATACATTTATAATTCCTATGCCATGAGATTGGAATCTATGAGGAGCTCCTGGAATTAACTCCATTCTGGAGGTTTCAGTCATGAGCCGTCTAGATTGGATTTGATCCTATGAGGACATCGCTCCAGCAACTCCATTCTACTCAGGTCACCAATGAACTGTACAGAATAGAGGCTACAGGGAGATCATCTAAAAATCCACACCGATCTAGACGGCTCACTAGTGAATCAGATAGAATGGAGTTGCTCAAATGAGGTCCTCAAAAAATCCACTCCAATCTATACGGCTCACTAGTGAATCAGCTACAATGGAGTTGCTCAAATGAGGTCCTCAAGAAATCCACTCCGATCTATACGGCTCACTAGTGAATCAGCTAGAATGGAGTTGCTCAAATGAGGTCCTCAACAAATCCACTCCAATACAATGTTGTAAATTATGAGGACTCTGTTGCTGCGCTCTGTTATGTTTCTCCCTGCGAAGCTCCGCTCACTCTTTGAAAAACTCGATTCCAGTCACCTCAGCACCAAACAGTACAGTTTGGAGGCTACAGTGAGATCCTCAAGAAATCCACTCCGATCTATACGGCTCACTAGTGAATCAGCTAGAATGGAGTTGCTAAAATGAGGTCCTCAAAAAATCCACTCCAATACAATGTTCTAAATTATGAGGACTCTGTTGCTGCGCTCTGTTATGTTTCTCCCTGCGAAGCTCCGCTCACTCTTTGAAAAACTCGATTCCAGTCACCTCAGCACCAAACAGTACAGTTTGGAGGCTACAGGGAGATCCTCAAAATACCCACTCCGATCTAGATGGTTCACTAGTGAATCAGCTAGAATGGAGTTACTAAAATGAGGTCCTCAAAAAATCCACTCCGATCTAGACGGCTCACTAGTGAATCAGCTAGAATGGAGTTACTTAAATGAGGTCCACAAAAAATCCACTCCGATCTACACGGCTCACTAGTGAAACAGCTAGAATGGAGTTGCTCAAATGAGGTCCTCAAAAAATCCACTCCAATACAATGTTGTAAATTATGAGGACTGTGTTGCTGCGCTCTGTTATGTTTCTCCCTGCGAAGCTCCGCTCACTCTTTGAAAAACTCAATTCCAGTTGTGTCACCCTGGCCTGGATGCCACAAGTGTAATTAAAGCTGTGTCTGAGAGCAAGGGGGAGGTTCTCTGGTCAGGGGAACATTAGCATGCAATGCCTCCTGTCTCAGGCCAGTAGGGGGAGCAGGCTGCCCCTATAAAAGCTGGTACTGGGGGCAGGGTTTGAGAGAACTTGATGGCCTGTCTCAGCACTGAGACTTGTCCCAGAGCAGAGCAGGGACAGACAGTTGCACTGCACCTAAGAGGAAGTGTGGCAGGAGGAGAGCCACAAGCCAGAGACAAGAGGCGAAGAGAGCCTGTCTTGGCAGATAAAAGACTTACTTTACCAGACTTTGGTGTCTGAGGCTGGGAGGATTCCACATTCTCCAGCAGATAACCAGTTCGCAAGGGACTGTATATTCCTTGGCCTAAGAAGCCTGGAGGCCCTGCCACAACCGAAGGGACCAGTAAAGCCGTACAAGGCTGGGAGCAGAAAGGAACCCACGTCGCAGGCCATACAGGCGAGAATACACGGAAAGCTCGGAAACGTGGGCTGTTACCCTATAACGAGGAGATAGCCAGAAGGAGCGCAGAAGCACGGTAGGCCTACACCCTCACCCTGACCAGGGCTAATTTCCCCGTTGCTCTCAGACATCCAGGTCCCCTCCTAGCCGGGACTGTTTATGGGTCAGTTTACCTGTTTTAGTAAAGACCCTGGACTGCAACTTGTTGTCTGTGTGCTCCTTGCTCCTCCAGCACTATCGGCACCGGGATTCTCACTACCATCACTCCCACCATCCACCACACTGCCCTGGGGCCGCACTCTTCCCGTGGGGAGTCACACCATCCCAGCTGCATATATCATCAGCCCCAGCGGTCTGCCCTGCAGCGGCGGTTCCTAATGACCGCAAATCCACGGGTGGCGTAGTCGGACATAATCAATAGCACATAACGGACTACCACTGGCCTGACCACCCTGAGCCACGGAACCGGGTTGCCACTACTACCCCCATCGTTCCCTATTGCCCGGATCTGAGTGCCCCACGGCCCAGGGGGCGAGTCACAGTCACTTCAGCACCTGTACAGTTTGGAGGCTACAGGGAGATCCTCAACATACCCACTCCGATCTAGACGGCTCACTGGTGAATCAGCTAGAATGGAGTTGCTCAAATGAGGTCCTCAAAAAATACACTCCAATACAATGTTGTAAATTATGAGGACTGTCGGCTGTACTCTGCTATGTTTTTCCCCGCGAGGCTACAGGGGGCGAGTCAGCTTTGGCGTAGTCGGCAGGATTTCGTGCCCGCAACCACCGGGTACTGTGTGCCTGAAAAAGACTTTTGTAACTTACCTGTGGCGAAGTTTCCCACCATCCGGAGCCGATTCCCGCCATCAGACGCCATCTTGGACCGTTTCTCGCCGTTTTCTGCCGTCTTCCGGCCATCCGCAGCTGCTTCCCGCCATCAGACGCCATCTTCAGGATGCCGCGCGGGAAGAAGAGGGGCGTGGACGTCAAAACCGCGTGAGATCCGAAGCTCCGCCCCACGCACCGACGCTGCGCAAGGTCCTGGAAGGGAGAGAGAGCGACGCTGATGTCATCGGAGCGCGACGCCAGGTACTCGTCCATAGCAGCAGCAGTGGAGCCGCGGCCTACAGAAGAGGTTCGTCGGAAGGTAGGCCACGCTTAACTAGGGGGGGAGAAAGATGTCGTATACAGAGGCGCCCACTACCACCAACGCAGCTGCAGCAGCGGTGATGCCCTTTTCCCTGCCCTACATCCCTGGAGCGGCCTGGCTGCCCAAATACTCAGGGGAGCCCCATGCCCTAACTGACTTCAAGGAAAGGCTATACAGTTTGTTCCAAGTTTACCCCCTGACAGAGGAACAGAAGGTCAGCATATTAACAGGGCAGTTAACTGGCGAAGCCCAGAGGGAGGTAAAATCATGGCCCACTAAGGAGAAAAGAACTGTGAAGAGTATTCTGGCCCGGCTGCGGGGTACCTTTGACACACGTACCTCCGCTGAAATTAAAATGAGGTTCTATGGGTGTAAGCAGCGGGCACAGGACAGCATCAGAGACTATGCCCTAAATCTGCAGGAAGCCCTGAGGGCTATTCAACAAACTGACCCTGGCAGTGTGCAGGAAACGGATAAGCTGCTAACAGAACAATTCATAGAAGGTCTGCTGTCTAGCGCCCACAGGGCCCAACTGCGCCTCATGTTCTTTCAGAACCCCGACCTGACCTTTGCCCAATTTAAGGACAGGGCCATAAGGGTGCTCCGTGAATCTGCAACCAGTGGCGCTATAAACCCCCGGCGCCCTGCTCTCACCAACCACCAGGAGGCGGCGCCCTCCTCTATGGATCCCGTGGGGGCTGATGCACAGGCCCTGAACCAAGCCCCGTCGAAAGACCTGCACCACCAAGTCCAGGAGCTGACCAGGAGCGTCGCGGCATTGACCAGGACCGTCCAGGCGTTGCAAGTGGACCCGTCAAGACCCATCGAGCTGGCTTCAAGTCCGGAGGATGTCCCGTGGCGTCGACAGAGGAGGATCCCGTCGTTCCGAGGGAGGCCCACAGACCGCTACGCAGAGGGTGGACAGCCCATTTGCCGTCGATGCAACCAGCCCGGACACATTTCCAGGTACTGTAATTTAAACGGGTCCAACCTGGGGCAGAGGGCCAACCCCCAGGCATAAGATCACCAGGCCCTTACAATTGGCGTAATAAGGACGTTGGGGGGCGCCCGGTTTTACCCGTGGTGCTGGACGGTATCCCCATGAGCGCCTTGCTGGATACTGGGTCACAAGTAACCACTATCCCTTATGTACTTTTTAAGCAGCATTGGACTGATGCTGATATCACACGGTATCCAGACAGTAACTTGAGCATCATCGCCAGTAATGGCTTACCCGTGCCGCAGATGGGGTTCAAGGAGATGACCATTAAAATTGGTAAAGTTGAACTACCGACACAGGGAGTGATTATTGTGGACATTGACCGTCGTGAAAGTCACCCTAAAATAACTGTGGGTACTAACGTGATTGAAAATTGTCTTTCAGAGGTAATTGTAATCTTACAACTGGTGGCGGTGAATGCTATTTCCAGCCAACAGAGAGTCCTCAACAAGGAGATAAAAGCCCTGATGAGACGGCAGCAGGTAGAACTGTCTGGTGGTGAGATCGGTAGCGTAAGACTGAGTGACCCATTCCCCATTTCCATGCCTCCCAAAAGTGAAATGATGATCTGGTGTCGGACTGCAATCGGGTTGAGAGGTAGAGACTACCAAGCCATGGTAGAACCCGTGTACTCAGACAGCAGGCCCACCATTTTGACAGCCCGGGGGGTGGTTGATGTCTGTCATGGGAGGGTGCCCATCCGCATTCTCAACATTGGGGAGAGGGAGGTACACTTACCCAGGTACGCTACACTCGCCAAGCTGTTTGTGGTCGAACACAAAGCTATCAGGGCCGTGGAACCCTTGCCTCCATCTCCTCAGGCGGAGGGTAATGGCTCCCAGAAACAAAAGGAGGACTGGTGCCAGAAACTCCACGTGGGTGCTAACTCCACTCCCCTGCACCAAGAACAAGGAGTCTACCGGGTGGTACAGGAGTACGAGAGAGTCTTTAGTAAGCACCCGCTAGACTTCGGCAGAGTAAAAGGGATAGAACACCACATCCCCACAGGGAGCCACCCACCAATAAAAGAGAGACACAGACCTGTACCCCCTGCACATTATCAGAACGCAAAGGGCATGCTAAGAGAAATGAAAGAAGCTGGGGTCATTCGAGATAGCTGTAGCCCCTGGGCAGCCCCCTTGGTTCTGGTGAAAAAGAAAGACGGCACCATGAGAATGTGCGTGGACTATAGACAAATCAACCGTATCACCCACAAAGACGCATATCCGCTGTCTAGAATAGAGGAGTCTTTAGCCGCACTAAAATCAGCTAACTTCTTTTCTACTTTGGACCTTACTAGCGGGTACTGGCAGGTTCCTGTGGCAGAGGCTGACAAAGAGAAGACCGCCTTCACCACCCCGATGGGACTGAGCGAATTCAACTGCATGCCTTTCGGGCTCTGCAATGCACCAGGGACCTTCCAGCGGCTGATGGAATGCTGTCTAGGGCACCGAAACTTCGAGACGGTTCTCCTTTACCTGGACGACGTGATCGTCTATTCGAAGACCTACGAGGACCACCTAAAACACCTGGCCGAGGTGTTCGAAGCCCTGGCAGGCTATGGCCTGAAGGTGAAACCATCGAAGTGTCACCTGCTGAAACCGAAGGTCCAGTATCTAGGGCACGTGGTAAGCGCGGAAGGAGTGGCCCCCGACCCTGACAAGGTCACGGCAATCAAGAGCTGGCCAAGCCCCTCGAACATCAAAGAGGTGAGACAGTTTCTCGGGTTGGTAGGCTACTACCGAAGGTTCATCCCCGGGTTCACTAAGATGGCAGCTCCTATGCAGGACCTCCTGATCGGACAGTCTAAGTCCAGAAGTCAAAAGCCACCCTTCAAGCGGGATAAACCGGAAGAGGAGTCCTTCCGCCAGCTAAAGATGGCCCTCACGGGGGATGAGATCCTGGCCTACCCTGATTACGGCCAGCCTTTCATTCTCCACACAGATGCCAGTAATGTGGGACTGGGAGCCGTACTGTCCCAAAACCAACAGGGCAGAGAAAGGGTGAACGCGTACGCCAGCCGGAAGCTGAGGCCCACCGAGAGGAACCCGGAGAATTACAGCTCCTTCAAGATAGAATTCTTGGTGGTGGTGTGGGCCGTGACGGAACGCTTCAAGCATTACCTGGCCTCCGCAAAGTTCACCGTGTACACGGACAACAACCCGTTGACACACCTGGACAATGCAAGACTGGGTGCCCTAGAACAGCGGTGGATGGCCCGTCTCTCCAACTATGACTTCGTGATCAAGTACCGGGCAGGCAAAATCAATGCCAACGCGGACGCCCTATCAAGGATGCCTCACTTACCTGAAGGTGACGAAGACCCAGAAGAGCTGGAGGAGGTAGAACTCCCCGCGTTTCACCGGTATGGAGCCGCTCAATACTCTCACCGCGTGAAGGAGGAGGATCTAACAACCGTGATGATCAATCCCCTACCTCACCACAGCTGGGCCGAGACCCAAGATAGTGACCCTGCAATCCGCCTGGTGAAAGATCTGCTGACCCGGAAAGACGCCCGCTTAGATCCAGATGCCCCAGAGGAAGCCAAGCAGCTATGGAAAGAGAAGAGCAAGCTGTTCCTCTACGAAGGCAAGTTGTGCAGAAGGATTGTCAACCACCGGACGCACGAGCTGACCTGGCAAGTCGTGGTCCCAAGGCGAGATGCAGCTATGGTCCTGGGGGCTTACCATGACAGAGCGGGGCTCTTCGGTTGGAAGAAACTGGAGTTCCTGCTAAGAGGAAGATTCTTTTGGGTCGGCATGAGAGGTGCTGTAGAAAAATGGTGCAGCGACTGTGGCCCTTGTCACCTAAGGAGGAAGGACCGCACCAGCCAGAAGACACCCTTGAGGCCCATCGTCACCACGCAGCCTCTTGAGCTGGTAGCTCTAGACCATGTCAAGTTGGCTCCAAGCCGGTCAGGGTACATCTACGCCCTGACAATCGTGGACCACTATTCCCATTTTCTCGTGGTGGTCCCGGTAAAAGACTTGACAGCCCAAACAGCGGCCAGAGCCTTCCAGCAATATTTCTGCCGTCTACACGGGTATCCGGAACAGGTCCTGACAGACCAGGGTCCTGCGTTCGAGGCTGAAATCTTCCAGGAGTTCTGCAACCTCTATGGCTGTAAGAAGATTCGTACAACGCCTTACCACCTCCAAACCAACGGGATGTGTGAGAAGATGAACAATATAGTCATTGATCTCCTGAAGACCTTGCCCCTGGAGGAACGCAGCCTGTGGCCAGAAAAACTGCCGGACCTGATAGACCTATACAACAATATCCCGGTGAATGCTACAAACTGCACCCCGGCTTACCTGATGCGAGCTAGACCAGGTAAGCTGCCCGTAGACCTGGAGATGGGAGTCCTAATACCTGAGGACACCTCCCCGGATGCGGACTGGGATACGGAAAGGCAACTGCAGTACAAGAAGGTACAGGAGAGTGTGGAGAAGAGCCTGGCCCAGGTGAGAGAGAGGCAAGAAAAACTCTTCAACCAACACGCCCCTGCTGGTCCCCTAGAACCTGGTGAGCAAGTCCTGAAGCGGAAGAGAAGGCTACATAAGTTGGACGACCAGTGGGAAAGGGAACCCTACACCGTACTGCAGTCTGACCACGACAACCCAAAGGTGTGCGTAATCACCAAGGACGGAGGAGAAACCACTAGTGTCGTCTCCAGAGACCACCTCAAAAGGTGCCCCGAGCAACTCCGTAGTGCAGAAGAGGATCAGAGTGACCTTGAACCCGCAGAGGTCAAGGAAGAAATGATCAGCACCGTTCTCGGAGAGTTCCCTCAGTCCTGGACTCGCATAAATGATGCCATAGTGGTACCTGTCCTGCATTTCCTGCAACCGGCACAGCAACAACCAACACCAGAGCCGGAAGGTGAAGAGGAGCAAGCGGTTCCAGAGGCAGAAGAGCCTGTACCAGCAGCCCAGGAGAGTCAACCCTCTGCTGACAGTGAGCCTGCCATGCCTGCGGTAAGCCAAAGGACCCGCAGACAGCTGCCTGCCCTACCTGTACACCCAGCTGGTAGCTGTACCCCTAACGCTAGTGGGGAAAGCCAGGTTGGTCCACCACCAGACAGTGGGCTAAGGAGGTCAACCAGGAGCACAAAGGGGCAGATACCGCTCGCTGGAAAATATAGAGCGCGCTAAGATTGTAAATAACCCTGTTGCCAAATGTTGAATTGTTTGCCAAGTTACATGCATGTCTGGTAATTCTGTGTTTCAGTTTCTTGCAGCTACCGTAAGGACTCACAGGTTATGGACTTTTTATAACCAGGACCTTGTATGGACTGCGTTCGGAGCCTAACCCAGGAATGAACTAAGACTGTAAAGGACTTGGGGTAGGACAGACCCCCACCTGGTTAAGGCTCCCCGTTGTATTGGTGATATGGACACCCGGTCAAAGACCACACTGTGACCTTAAGAACTCAATCTGTGCGTCACTTTCCTGATAATGTTTTATAGTTATGCATATTGTCTTTGTTTACTGTTTAGTCCCGGAGTACTAAATTTTACTAGGGGGGAATGTGTCACCCTGGCCTGGATGCCACAAGTGTAATTAAAGCTGTGTCTGAAAGCAAGGGGGAGGTTCTCTGGTCAGGGGAACATTAGCATGCAATGCCTCCTGTCTCAGGCCAGTAGGGGGAGCAGGCTGCCCCTATAAAAGCTGGTACTGGGGGCAGGGTTAGAGAGAACTTGATGGCCTGTCTCAGCACTGAGACTTGTCCCAGAGCAGAGCAGGGACAGACAGTTGCACTGCACCTAAGAGGAAGTGTGGCAGGAGGAGAGCCACAAGCCAGAGACAAGAGGCGAAGAGAGCCTGTCTTGGCAGATAAAAGACTTACTTTACCAGACTTTGGTGTCTGAGGCTGGGAGGATTCCACATTCTCCAGCAGATAACCAGTTCGCAAGGGACTGTATATTCCTTGGCCTAAGAAGCCTGGAGGCCCTGCCACAACCGAAGGGACCAGTAAAGCCGTACAAGGCTGGGAGCAGAAAGGAACCCACGTCGCAGGCCATACAGGCGAGAATACACGGAAAGCTCGGAAACGTGGGCTGTTACCCTATAACGAGGAGATAGCCAGAAGGAGCGCAGAAAGCACGGTAGGCCTACACCCTCACCCTGACCAGGGCCAATTTCCCCGTTGCTCTCAGACATCCAGGTCCCCTCCTAGCCGGAACTGTTTATGGGTCAGTTTACCTGTTTTAGTAAAGACCCTGGACTGCAACTTGTTGTCTGTGTGCTCCTTGCTCCTCCAGCACTATCGGCACCGGGACTCTCACTACCATCACTCCCACCATCCACCACACTGCCCTGGGGCCGCACTCTTCCCGTGGGGAGTCACACCATCCCAGCTGCATATATCATCAGCCCCAGCGGTCTGCCCTGCAGCGGCGGTTCCTAATGACCGCAAATCCACGGGTGGCGTAGTCGGACATAATCAATAGCACATAACGGACTACCACTGGCCTGACCACCCTGAGCCACGGAACCGGGTTGCCACTACTACCCCCATCGTTCCCTATTGCCCGGATCCGAGTGCCCCACGGCAAGTATAAGAAAGACAAAAATTTATTCTGGAGTCATATTGAAGTCTAAATAGAATTGTAAGCATACAATGTAAACAGCAGCGAATGTAAGTAGGATCCACAGGATCTATATAAGAGGAACGTTTTCCAAAGCTGATCTTCTGAGCCCACCGCTATGCTGGCTGGACCGGCATTGTGATCGTCAGCACCTGGAATATACGTCACGTTTTACTGCAGCTCATAGAACCAATGATAAGACGCAGAGCAGTGCGAGGCTTGTGACTCGCTATACACAAAATATACGACATGTTTGATGAATGGCATAAAGGAAAGCCGATGCATTCAGATGTCTCTGGGCAACTATATGTTGTGATAGGATGCTGCCCCTCACCCTGACAGGAACTTATCTATCTGCTCACTCATCATGACAGGTTTACAGCATGTTGACTCATGGACGTGATCAGTCAGTCAATCGATGACATAGATGCAAATTCTTGATTCCGACAGGTAGGTCAGAGATGTCCGTCTCAAACAGTTTACCTTCACCCATCTAGGATGGATGGCTGCTGACATCGTTGGCCATTATGTCCATAAGCAATTATTATCCTGTAATTGCGATGTACAGTACAAATTTATATTGTGGTACCGTGCTAGCCAGAAAATTTGATGTAAATACATTTATGCCCAAAAATGGCAAAAGTATTCTCGGAGTGATACCTTTATTGGCTAACCAGAAAAAAATATATTACTCTGTCGCCTCATTGGGGGACACAGGACCTTGGGTGTTATGCTGCTGTCCACTAGGAGGCGACACTAGGCTTAATCTGAAAAAGATTAACGGTGGCTCCTCCTCGGCAGTAAACACCCCCTGACGGCGTCAGCCATGTTCAGTTTTTTGCTTAGTGTCGCAAGAAGGCACACCTAAAGATTTTTACTCCATTTTTTTCTGATTTTTTCTTTTTCCATGGAGTTACAAATGAAGATAAGTGGGTCTCTGGAGAGACCCCCGGCATGGCTCCTCCTCTGCCCCCTTCTAGGGGTGCACAGTTGAAGTCGAGACGTCTCCTTACCATGTCGCTCCTTCCCCAGCCCCTCGGGTGTTGGTTCGAAGTTGAGACCCCCCCTCCTTCCCCAATTCCTTTTGGTCTTGGGTTGAGGTCGAGGGAGGATTACAGCCTCCTGACTGTGAAGGCAGCACCCTCCCTGTCACGAAAAACACTTGGTCAGACCTTGCAGTCCTCTGGCGCCCCCTTATCCTGCTGGTCAACCACGGTATTGACCGAGGATAAGCACGGGCGCAGCTGCTCTAATTTATGTCGACTATTGTGGCACGTGATGTGACAGGACGTATATATACCACCAGTTCCTTCCAGGAACGTATATATACCTCCGTCCAGCCACCCTCAAACCACAATATCACAAATACCGGTATACTGCCACCACCGATCGCTTAACAGGTTGATCGGGTACCTGTTAGGTAACGTGAATTAGCGGGTGAGGAACGTGTTTGCTCGACATAGGACAAGAAGAACGAAGCTGGTAAATAATAATGAAATACTCCCGAAAGTGGGCAGTGTTTACAAAAGATATACAAGATTTTATAAAAGAGACAATTTACATATATGCATAAAACAGTTATTAAAATACAAGGGGTAAATAATAGCAAAACCTGCGCCACGAGGTGATGGTCTCAGATTGTGTGGGGTGCACGGCTCCCCGGAAACTAGGTGTGATTCCTCCATGCAGCGAAGAGTGCTTGCGTCTGACGTCCCTGGTTAAGAATGAAGTAAAATGTCCGTTCTGGTTTTTAGTAAGGGGCCAAAACACCCATGTTGTTTACCTCACACGGTTTTGTGAACCCACCCAGCTGCCTAAGACATAAAAAGCCTTCAGATTTCATATCTTGGTATGGGGGGGTCTCACATCCAAGATGGATACATCATGTTTGCCGTCACCAATATTCATGAAGATGGATATCAAATATCAGAACCCATTTCCTGGGTTTCTGGTGGTTTCCCAGTTATGTAAGATATACCGGCATAATTGGAAAAAGGTGAACATCCCAAAAATATGGTCCCTGTGTTTGTGACAGTCATGTGCATTATTAAACTCGACATTAAAAGTTTGTACAGTTAGACAATAGGATTTTGGAGGGAATTTCCAGTTTACACCAGTATGCTTGCTCTGGCTGAGGTTTTATGGCGGTAATAAAAATTCCTTGTTTGGGGAAAGCAAGAGTGAATTCTATGTAGGACCATTCTAAATGAGCAGGGGATGGAGATTTAAGACATCTCTCATTTTTAAAACTAGGACAAAAATACATTTTGCCTGACACTCCCCAATCCCCCTCATGGGGGCATTAGGTTTAGACACCGCAGGTAGGATTTGTGCAGACAGCAATATATAGCTCCCAGTAGCTGTCGCTCTGCACCAACGTTCAGGAATCGCAGCTCCGCTGCAGACTCCTGATGGACCGGGGGACAGTACTGGCAGAAGGGCACACAGAGACACAGGCTGGCTTCAGCTCTGTCTCTCTGCCGGCACCAGCGCTACAGTGCCTCAGAGGAACCCTTTAAGGGCTCCCTTTTAATATAGTATCCCACCGCCTTTCCTGCCATTAAAAACCGGGGGGGGGGGGTCTGATTCAGATCCGGTACCCCCTCTGACTACCGCGCCGGCCTGCAGCCCTTTTGGGCATACATTCTAAATTTACACCGCCTAGCTGAAGCCGCCGCCCACTCTCCGCGCCCCGCCCCCCGGATGACCAATATGACACTACACAGTGTCATACAGGGGGCGGAGACGAACTGAAAGGGCGCGCATTCTAGCAATACGGCCGCCTTTCCAGTGCTCCGCCCCCTTTCTTCTCCACACTCCGGCGGCCATTAACCAGCAGAGGGAGAATGGAAGGAAGTTAACGCTTCACATACCGGTCGCCAGCTGGTCTCTGGGGGGCACAGGATCTTGGATTTTACCGGCGCTGTACTACAGCACACTAAGGTGGGATAAAATTACAGCTACAGTCTCGACTCGGCTGTGAAGTCTATAACTTTCTCTGCATTGCTGGCCCCCTCTGCAAAGCCACTCTGCATCGCTGGCCCCATCTGCATCATCCCATACCACACGGTCATCCCCTTCCAGTGTGAGACACCGTACTCACAGCTCATCTAGACCGTCCCCTGACAGGGACAGACAACGCAGATCCCCACAGCCATCCCCGACCAGAGAAGGTCTCCGCTCCGGTTCTCCCAGCAGGAGTCGCCTTAGCGAGATACAGGATTCGGAAGACATCTGTGATTCAGACTCAGACAAGGAAACCGAAGGGTCCCTGATCCCTATTCGCCCGGGCAATACAGTGCTAGTTGATGATTTAATCTCATCTATCCATTGGGTGCTGGACATCTCCGATCCACCCCTGGAGACACCAGGACATAAAATTTCCTTTGAAGGAGTCCTGAAACCGCCTAAGGTGTTCTTTGACCACCCAGAGTTTAAGGCGATCCTTAAAAAGCAGTTCTCACAACCTGAGAAAAAGTTTACTAATCGCAAATATCTGGAGGCGCGGTACCCCTTTCCACAGGAGGTCACCAAAAAGTGGACAGATCCACCTGAAGTGGATCCTCCAGTCTCCAGACTAGCAGCACTTTCTCTGCCAGATAGCTCAACCCTCAGGGACACAGCAGACCGGCAGGTGGAACGCATGGCCCGTTCAATTTTCGAGGCCGCAGGGGCCTCCCTGGCTCTCACGTTCGCCTCAGTTTTTTTGGGCTGCCAAGGCAATCCTGGCCTGGGCCCAAAATTTACAAACTGGCCTACAAAATACCTACCCCTGAACTGTCGGACCAAGCGGCCCAAATAGCAGTCGTGGTAGATTACAAGCTCCATGCAGCTCTGGATTCTGCAATGGGTGCAGCCGGGATAGCTTCATCACAATTCGGTGTATCCTCTGGCTGCAGGAATGGAAAGCAGATGCAGCTTCAAAGAAGTCCCTCACTCACCTCCCGTACCTCAGTGGTCGGCTTTTCGGTGAACAGTTGGACACAATGATATCCAACGCCACCGGGGGTAAAAGTATCTCTCTCCCCCAACTGAAGCCCAAACACACTTACAAAAAGCGCAATCAGGCACGTTACCGATCCTTTCGGAACTCTTCCGGCTGATCCGTCTCACGACCAGCAAAGAATAACAGCCGCGCTCCACGCTGGGACAACTCGAGGTCGACGCAAAAGTCGGACAAAACCTGGCAAACAAAGGCAGGCCAGTCAAAATTTAAGGGAGGAAAGTCTTGCACTTCCTCCTCATCATGACTCACGAACTCTGGAAGACACCCCACCTGTAGGCGGCCGTCTTTTGCTCTTTCACCAGCTCTGGCTGCCTATTACAGAAGACAGGTGGATCAGGGAACTAGTGTCTTCAGGATACAAGATAGAGTTCACTTCCAACCCGCCAAACAGATTCTTCCTGTCTGTTCTCCCAAAACCGCCAGCCAAGGCTCGTGCCTTCCACCACGCGGTTTCATTACTTCTCCAAGCAGGTGTCTTAGTAACGGTCCCTACGGCCAAGCGCTTCCAAGGGTTCTGCTCAAATCTATTCGTAGTCCCCAAAAAAGGAGGCAGCGTATGGCCCATATTGGATCTAAAACAGCTCAACAAATAAGTACGGGTACGTCACTTTCGCATGGAGTCCCTTCGGTCCATCATTGTGTCCATGGAGACGGGAGAATTTCTCGCCTCCATAGACTTTCAAGACGCATGCCTCCATATACCAATTGCACCGGCTCAACTTGAAAAAGTCATCACCAACCCCGAGTCAATCTCTGACCTTTTTGGGAATGTTATCCAACACCCTCAAGGGTCTAGTACTCCTCCCCAAGGACAAAGCACTGCCTCTCCGAATAGGGGTCCGCATCCTACTTCGCAAACCCCCTCAGTCTCTCCGGTTTGCCATGAGAGTCCTTGGTAGGATGGTGGCGGCAATAGAAGCGGTCCCATTTGCCCAGCTTCACCTCAGGCCTCTCCAACTAGCCATCCTCAAGTCATGGGACAGGAATCCTTTTTCCCTCGACAGGGAGTTTCAGTTGACGTCATCAACCAAGAGATCCCTGCACTGGTGGCTCAAACCAACCTCGCTAACAAAGGGGAAATCCTTTCTCACGAGTCAATGGAAGGTTCTGACCACCAATGCGAGCCTGATGGGTTGGGATGCGGTACACCTGCACCACAGAGCACAGGGCAAGTGGTCCCCAACAGAAGCGACCATGCCCATCAACATCTTGGATATTCGTGCCATTCTCCTGGCGTTGAGAGCCTTCCATCATTTACTGGCAGCCACTCACATCAGAGTACAGTCAGACAATGCCACGGCTGTGGCATACGTAAATCACCAAGGGGGGACCCGCAGTGCCCAGGCGATGCGAGAAGTGACACACATTCTCCACTGGGCGGTAGCCTTCTTATAGGCATAATTATGTTATTCATGTTACGTTCCTCCTACTGCTTTTGCACAAAACTGAACATGGCTGATGCCGTCAGGGGGTGTATACTGCAGAGGAGGAGCCACCGTTAATCTTTTTCAGATTAAGCCTAGTGTCGCCTCCTAGTGGACAGCAGCATAACACCCAAGGTCCTGTGTCCCCCAATTAGAGGCTAAGAGAAAGAGATTTGACGATGAGTACACAAAAATCTCCTTACAGAGCACACAGGCTCCTTCTTCAGGCAGGATTACAAATGTTATGAATTCATTTGTAATATTGCCTGAAGAAGGAGCCTCTGTGCTCTGAAAGCTTGCATATATATATTTTTTTTCTGGTTAGCCAGTAAAGGTATCACTCCGAGAATACTTTTGCCATTCTTGGGCATAAAAGTATTCACATAGAATTATCCCCTAATTAAAACAATTTATTTTTGCTAAATAAATGTATACATTTTTTAAAATTTTATTTTATACATTTTCTCAGAGAACCTCTTTAAGAAGGAGATTTCAGAATGGGCTATAAGACATGTCCAACTTTGCTTTATTGTCTCACCTTACTGTCCTTGTTGAACTGAGCTCCACTTTGTTCTTGGATGATATTGTAAGGAATGAAGACATCTAGATGATACAAATCGGGACGTCCGACTAAGACTATTCTGTCTTCACCCAAGTCCAACACGAGATCTAGCAGAAGACTGTAAAGAGAAGACCAGCGTGGTAACAACGCTTATGTCGCTGAATGCTTCTGTACGGGAAAGAAAGTTGTAACCAACAAGTGCACAAAAATCTAAACTTTTATCTTGATATGTGGCCAACTAGAAGTTACTGTGTAGCTCCAGACGTCTCATACATTAAATCTGACACTTGGAGTAACTGCTCACAGAAAATGCTTCAAATATTTTTTATGATTCACACGGCATTAAAAGGGGTTGTCCACCACTTTAATACTAATGGAATATCCTTAGGATAGATCATCAATATTAAAGTGCCAGACAACCCCTTTAAGTGAGGCATAATGAATGGTACCAGAATTTCAGATAATGTAGCCTTCATTAGGCAGAAGGCCCAGTCGGTTATATGAAGAAATCTGGGGTCCCCAAAAGCAAACCCAGTAATCACCAGATTCCCGTGTGGTGACTACTTAATCTGCTTTTTGGGAAGACCAGAACTGACCCCTATATTTAACCAAGTGGGTCCCCTTAAGCTACATTATCCTGTCTGATGAAGGATACAGCTGAAACATTCTTAATCTTCATTATGCCTCATTTAACGCAATGTGAATCATGGACATGAGAAAAATCAAATGAAAAATAAATACATTTAAAGCATTTTCTGTGCGATTCCTCCAAATGTCGCATTAATATAGAAAAAATAAAGAGCGGCGTGTTCTACACTATCGCAACAAGCCTCTTTCATCATTTATATCATCATTATAACATCATTTGTATGCACCAGCGCCATGGAATCAATGGCACTATATAATTAAATAATCTACTATATAATCGTCTTATCCCGTCTGTCTGTCTGTCTGTCCAGGAAATCCCGCGTCGCTCATTGGTCCGGCAGCGGCCAATCAGCGCCGCGGGATTTCTGAAAAAAGATGGCGGCCGGAGCGGAGCGGCGATGCAGCCGGGAGATGAGCGCCATCTCCCGGCCGGCAACAGCAGAAAGAACCCTACCGCTGGACCCATCTGCGGGACGGAGATGCAGCAGGGAGATGAGCGGCGCGAGGCGCTTATCTCCCGGCCGGTAGCAGCGGAAGGACCGCCGGCGCCGCTGACCTCCATGCGGAAGGGAGGACCGGGGAGCGGCGCTGGGGGTCGGGATACTTCTGCTGCGAGCGCCCGCTATGTCCCGGGGTCTCGCAACGTAAGTAGTTGCACAGGCAGCGCAGCTCCCCGGTCCTCACCAAGACGATTCGTTGATTGGTCGCGGTCTTCGGACCCGACCAATCACTGATCTTAGCGCAAAACTTAAGCACCGCTGTGCTGATTGGACGCGGGCGCTGACCGCGACCAATCACCGATTTGGGCGCCAAATTTAAATATCGGCCGCGATCAATCAGCACAGCGGTGTTTAAATCTGGAGCCAAGATCGGTGATTGGTCGCGGCCGATATTTAAATTTGGCGCCCAAATCGGTGATTGGTCGCGGGCAGCGTCCACGACCAATCAGCACAATAGTGTTTAACTTTGGCGCCAAGATCAGTGATTGGTCGCGGGCCAAGACAGCGACCAATCACCGATTTGTGCGGCAGATTTAAATAGCGGCCGCGACCAATTGGATGTCAGCGCCGCTCCACGGTCCTCCCTTCACACCCTAGCCGCATGGATGTCAGCGGCGCTGCCTGTGCGGGTACTTCCGCTCGGAGAACCCGGGACATGAGCGGGCGCTCGGAGCAGAAGTATCCTGACCCGCAGCGCCGCTCCCCGGTCTCCCTTCACACCCTAGCCGCTGATGTCCCCACAGTATCCGCATGGTGTTACAAAGGTCCATTTGTGTTAAAAATCGCTGATTGGTCGCGGGCGCTGCCCGCGACCAATCACCAATTTGGGCGCCAATTTTAAATATCGGCCGCGACCAATCACCGATCTTGGTTCCACATTTAAACCCCGCTCTGCTAATTGTTCGCACCTGGTGGACGCGCCAATCAGCAATTTTGGCGCCAAATGTAAACCCCGCTCTGCTGATTGGTAGCGGTCGACGGCCGCGACCAATCAGCAATATTGGCGCCAAATTTAAACACCGCTCTGCTGATTAGTCGCGGTCGCCGGCCGCGACCAATCAGCAGTATTGGCGCCAAATTTAAATCTCGCTCTGCTAATTAGTCGCAACCACCGGCCGTGACCAATCAGCCATATTGGCGCCAAATTTAAACACCTTTTCGCTGATTGGTTGCAGTGGCCAGCCGCGACCAAGCAGAGAAATTGGCGCCAAATTTAAACACCGCTCTGCTGATTGGTCGCGGTTACCGGTCGTGAATAATCAGCATTATTAGTGCCAAATTTAAACACAGCTCTACTGATTGGTCACGGCAGCGACCAATCACCATTATTGGTGCCAAATTTAAATACCGCTCTGCTGATTGGTCACGTTCGCTGGCCGCGACCAATCAGCATTATTGGCGCCAAATTTAAACCCCGCTCTGCTGATTAGTCGTGACCGCCGGCCGTGACCAATCTGCGATTTAGGCGCCAAATTTTAACACCGCTTTGCTGATTGGTCGAGGCCGGCAACCGTGACCAATCAGCGATTTTGGCGCAAAATTTAAACACAGCTCTGCTCATTGCGCCCGGTCGGCCGCATACCTATTCTAGAATACCCGATGCATTAGAATCGGGCCACCATCTAGTATAATATATACATCTTCCCACCAGCTTGTTTTCCCTCTATCTCCTCTCTGGATCTATGAAGCCAGAACTGTCAAAGAAGAGGTGATGGTGGAGATGGAGGGGAAACAAGCAGGGGGGAAGGTTTATATAAATGACTGGTCCCGCTGTGAAGCACCGGGCGTCTGTGCTTGGTTTGAACAGTCGTTCTCTGGTGACAGAGTCATTCTTTCCCATTCCAATAGCTTGCAAACAACCCACCATGGTATGAAAAAAAAATTATATCATCATCATCCAGCAAATGTGTCACAACTGCCAGCAATTGGCTACTGTGGACACATCAAAGCTGTGATGATAAAAGTTGGCAGAGGAGGACTGGTAGCACGAGGTTGGCACAGACTTTTAATAAGGGAAGACTATTGGAAATCACATGAAATGCAAAAAGATCACAATCCTAAACCACATCTGAGGGTCTCACCACTTTAGGTAAAGAGATTTCAGCCACCAGAAAACTTGGGTGTCCTACAGGAGGTTCCGCCACAATCATGTAATCTGGTTTCACGGGTGAACTGATAAAAAAAGGAAGGAAGCAGTATATTAAAGAGTACACCATCAATTTATGATCTGTTGGGGTCAATCTCTAATAAAATAAAGTGGCACTGATGCTTGTAATGAGGAACAGCCCCTTTCACAGTCATTCCCTGCACATTGGCATCATGGCCTCCACTGTGCAGCGGAACGACAGCATAGATCCAGAAAAGTGAATGGGCTTAGCTGCAGTTCTCCTGCACAGTGAATATCCGGGTAGCTGCCCCACTCCAGCATATTCTTTAAAAAGGGCAGCGGGGTTACTTCCAGGCTGCAGCCCCCTTATTCTTGGAGTCCAAGAAGTTGGATATCCTATATCTTTTGTAAGATGGGATTCTAAAAAAAGTAAATGCATGCATTAAACCTCAAAGTAACCCAAACCTTTCAACTTCTGAGATGAGGGACTTGCTTGGAGTTAGTGACGCGCCCCTGGGCCTGCTGTGTCGCGTAGCGTCTCGCACACGGGGGCTTACCCGGAGCCGGATCTGTTGAGGGTTGTAGTCTCGTGGCGGTGACCCGGTCCGTGCCCAGGGAGTCAGACTAAGTGGCGATGTTATAGCAGTAGATGTTAGATGACTACGCCACCCGTTGAGTGCAGCCAGGGAGCTGCTGCTGCAGGGCAGACCGCTGAGGCCGGTGGTAGGATTGTGCAGCGTGGATGGTATAACCCCCAACGGGAGGGGTATGGCCTCAGGGCAGCCGACGTGGATGATGGGGGTAGCAGGAACCACTCGGAGACGGTACTGTGTAGTTCAGGGTCTTTACTGGTGACAAAGATAGACCCTCCCGGAGTACTGGCTAGCGATTGGGGCCTGGTCAGTCCTTGAGCAGATGGGATCTCCCCTGGCCAGGCGGAGTTGTAGGCCTCCCAGACTAACTGTACTCTTCTGGCTACCTTGCTAGAGGCGGGTATAAGTAGCCCACGTCCCTGAGTGTACCGTGTGGTGCTCACCCGTATGGCCGGTGACTCAGGGCCTTCTAATGGCTTCCGCTCCACGATGGCGGTGCTGGTCCCACGCGTGTGACCGTGCCTTCGGGCTTCTGGGCCAGAGGACCTGAAATCCTCTGCCGGACGGTTTCTGCTGCTGGGTAGGAGTTAGTCCCCACAGCCTCGGACTCCGGGTCCGGTAAGAAATCTTCTCAGTCAGGGCGAGCTCTGCAGCTGCCAGCCCCTGACTCGTTGTAACACTGCTCCCCACAGAGCTCCTGATGTTTCTTGCTATGCTGCTTCTCTTCTCTACTCTTGTTCTGTCTTCTTTCTCCAGGCTCAGGCCCCAGCCAGGGCCTGCCTGTGGAGCAGAGCCCATAGAGCAGCTCTGCTCCCTGTCTTCTTCTCTCAGAACTCTCTAACCCTGCCTCAGCCCCGGGTTTATATAGGGGAAGTCCTTCCCCTCCCAAGACTGGGCAGGAGGTGTGGCATGCACAGGATCCCTGACCAAAGGACCTCCCACCTGCTCTCAGACATAACATTACATTACTGTGGAAACCAGACCCCTGGGGTGCCACATTAGCTGGGAGGGTCTGTAGGAAAAAAATAAAGAACATAAAGGCAAAATAGTTAAAAAAAACCCCAAAAAACAATGTCCACAATGTTCTTGCACCATAACAAGCCATTCTGTAACTTCCCCCATCTGTTGGGTATAACCCATCACCACGAGGAGTGGTGCTCCCCCATCTGTTGGGTATAACCTATCACCTCAAGGAGTGGCGCTCCCCCATCTGTTGGGTGTAACCCATCAGCACGAGGAGTGGCGCTCCCCCATCTGTTGGGTGTAACCCATCAGCATGAGGAGTGGCGCTCCCCCATCTGTTGGGTGTAACCCATCAGCACGAGGAGTGGCGCTCCCCCATCTGTTGGGTATAACCCATCACCATGAGGAGTGGCGCTCCCCCATCTGTTGGGTATAACCTATCACCACAAGGAGTGGCGCTCCCCCATCTGTTGGGTGTAACCCATCACCACGAGGAGTTGCGCTGCCCCATCTGTTGGGTATAACCTATCACCAGGAGGAGTGGAGCTCTTCATACTTTGTGTCCCTAGGGGAAATGTGGTATTATAAGACATCCAATCAATTGAATGGCCGACCATGTACTGCATAGATGAGCGAGGAACATCAGAGAAGCCGCCGATGCTCAACAGCAGCCTACTCTGTCGTCTTTTACAGACTGTATGCCATAGACTTGTACCTTAGAGTTGGGACATTGTGTCCATTCCCTGAATCATCGGTTTTGATTTGGTTCTGATATTCTGTTCAAAAATGGATCCCAGGAACTTCCGATTTTTCAGCATTTTCCACTCTGAAGGGAAACTATAGATGATTAACAGGGTCGGACTGGAACTGAAACTCAGCCCTGGCATGTGAGAGCACGCAGGCCCGTCCGACGCGCGTTGAATGTGAAATATTTTCGTGAATGATTTGGGTATATGTCACAATAAAAATTGCTGCAAACTGCACTTTATCATCGATAGACAAAAACTGACATAATGTAAAATATAAACTTCCCTCCAGGAAAATGTTAATTTCTTTCAACTGGAGGGACGGACATATTTGTAATATAGAGCTCCAAGTTCCCAAAAATGCTATGTTTGATAGTACCAGGAAAAGCAGGAATAGTGAATCCTTGCAGATTTGAAGCAGTTTCATGTTTATTGTTTCAGTATTTTTGCAGCGTTTCTAAAGAACGGAAAAAAAAAATCTCAAAAAACGCAATATCAAGGGGATTTTCCTGCCGAGCGACACGTTTTTTGTGCAGAAATGTTCTTCCCTTGACAGTGTCCGATCGGACGATTCGACGACGATTGGTAAAAGCGGAGTAAAGAGCCAGAATACCAGGTAAAAGCCATTTTTGAATGCCTCACAGCGTCAGAAACGTCTGCAGTGGGCCAAAGAACATTGTAAATGGACCACTGAACAATGGAGAAATGTTATATGGAGCGATGAGACACGCCTACCCATGTTTGGCAGCGACGGTGTCTGCTACGTTCGACGACGACCTGGAGAGGACTGGTTGTCAGAGGGTACAGTACCCACCATGAAGCATCCTCTGAGTGTTATGGTAGGGGGCTGCATGTCCAGAGATGCAGGTGGTAGGCTGCAGGTAATTGAAGGAACAGTTAATGCTGAAAAGGACATCAAGGAAGTCCTTCAGCCTAAACTCATTCCTTCGGCACATGATGTATTTAGTGAAGGGACACCGTTTATTTTTCAGCAAGATGGAGCCCCATGCCATACAGCTAAAAAATGTCTCTCTTGGTTCAAGGACAAAAATATCCAGCTATTGAATTGGCCAGGAAACAGCCCAGATCTCAATCCTATTGAGAATCTCTGGGCTCGCCTCAAAAGAGAGGTGTCAAAACAGCGGGCTTCACACAAGCAGGAACTCATTGCAGCCATCATCAAATCATGGCTTCATATCATCACACCATCTGATTTACACAAACTGGTAGATAGCATGCCAAGTAGATGCCAGGCAGTCATCAAGGCCAAGGGCTGTCCAACTGAGTAATAACATTTAGTGTTAGATATGAAAATAGGACAAATAAATGGCTTTTCTCCCACAGTCATCTGAGTGACAATAGTGTCCAATTTGTTGACAAATGAACAAATTTCCTGCTAATATTGTGTTTCTATATGAGATTTTATTTCTACTTAAAAACTTTACGGTGAAATCAAAAACATTCATGAAATTTGTATTTGTATTGGCAAAATGCTAAAAATTCGTAAATCTTGGGGGTGTTGACTCAATTTTGGCCACTAGTGTATAGCGTTCCTCAGTATATTTATATGTTGCTCCCCATCACCTTTTTCATCTCTCCTTACAAGTATGCCTTGTATCTTAGCTAAAACATGGTAGTAAGTAGCATATTACCCTTTTATAATGGGTAGTGTAGAATCGCTGCATATTTCAGGGTTATGCGCTCCTGAGGACTCATTAGTGCTGCCCTCCTCAGGCGAAACCTGGTTGTGACCTCGTATAATATGGGGCTAGCCGGTCTCACCTACCAGTTTGGGTCACAAACCCTTTTTCGTTTGCTTTGATGTTTTACTCATTGTTTATTAAGTTTACACCCCAAATCTCTCCTAATCCTGGAGATCAAACCTATGAAAGCAATTTATGAATGATCATAACACCTCTATGAAGGGTAATTATCATCTCCTTCATAAATAGACATTTATATGTATAAATACATATGTGGTCAATGTATAGTACTGGCACATGACTTATCACTTTCCAGGACCTTACAAAGCACCAGGAACATTCATAACAAGCGGAGGTGAGGCGAATCTGGCAACTTAATAGGAAAGGATTCTTTACAGATAGAGCAGTCAGACTGTGGAATGCCAACCACAAGATATAGTAATGGCAGATAGTATAACAGCATTTATAGAAGGGCTGGATACTTTTTTAACAAAACATGACATTGTGGGTTATAAATAATCTAGTAATAGAAAATGTATAACTTTGGAGGTAGACCTAGGACATTAAAGTTCAAACTTTTTCAACCTATGCAACTATGCAAGTATGTAGAATGCACATTAGGAAAATGCTTGAAATGCAATTCCCTATAATATTATTTTACAAGTAATTTCCTCTTAATTTTTGGCTTTGTACAGTGCTAGTTATAAGCCCAATCTATGGATCTAAAAAGTGCAAAACACTCCTGAAACACTTGTACGCATGTTCTATAATCTGTATTTCTTATGGTGCCTAAGGGAAGCCGTAATGATAAGACTTCTGCTTGGTAACAAGTGCAGTTAGTTGCCTCCATAATGAAAGTGAATTACCAATGATGAAAGGGTTAATACTTGGATCCTGCATCAGTAATAGCCTTTGTAGTAACCATGACAACTATTGTGAGGGCATAAACAAGTGTAATAAAGAAGATTCCATAAAAGAATGCCGCGCTGCCACGATCAGCGCCATTACTGATGATGCGCCTGAGGACCTTGAGCTTGACCACCCCACGTAATGTGCCAACGTTGGTGTAATTTGGAGGTTCTAGCAGGGAAAGGGGTTGTCTTCTTAGACACCCCGGGGGCATGGGAAGGTAACAGAGGGGGGGTCCCCAAAACAGGATCCCCTTCTGTTACTATGTACAAAGAGCTGCTCTTCTTTGGGAGTTCATGGATGGATCCTTGACTTTAATGGGTGATAAATTGGGAGGGGAAGGGGATACTCATCCTATTAGGGGTTATCCATAATGAGCAACCCCTTTAACCAAGTACCCAACTTCTTGAGAGACGGAGCTGGATCTGTAAGGGAGAAGTGGTAGATCCACCTGGGAAATCAGATCAACTAAATTCGTTCCAGCAATAAATGTGGTGACAGATATCGCAGCCAGATCTCTCCCACATCCAGTTTATCACAATTATAGTCTATATTTGTTATGTCGTTCTCTGTAAATATGTACAAATTCTAAAACTCCGTCATATATCGGCACTAACTCTCTAAGCGCAAGGGAAGCGCAGCCCTCCAGCCATGGTTCTCTAGAGGTTTCCTCCACAGGGGGTTTTCCTCTCCTGAGCGCTGGAGGGTGACTCTTCGTGAGTCGAGGGTTGTGCCATTTTCGGTGTCATGTAAATTTAAATAAAGTTGAGAACGTTTGACACCTAATTGCAATGCTATGTGTATTTATTTTGTATGTGTCTGATTCATTTTGTTTGGGATTTGGGGTCCATCAAACATCACTGAGTCATACGTCTGGACATCTGCCGCCAGCAGTTTTGCCCCAGGGGTTGCCCCTGCTCTGGGGAGTTTGATGGAGCAGAGAAGACAAGAATTACAGCACTCATCCTCAGAATAAGGACTTCTATTACAGTATTACAAGCAGCTTCCTCGCCTCATTCACACAGTGAGTATTTTTGGCACTAATTTACATCAGTATTTGTAAGCTGAAAACCAGAGGGGAACAAACACAGTGAAAAATAGTAACTGAAACACTTTCACCTCTTCTGTTTTGGATCCATTCCTGGCGTCTGCTAACAAATGCTGATGCAAAATATCACAATGGAAGTGCCCTAAATTCTTACTGACTGATTCGACTGTTTGAGTTGCAGTCAAGAAACAGAGGTTGCAAGCGTTAAAAGAGTTTTCTGGTATCAAAAACCCCTGTCCCCCTTGCCATTTTTCTCTATCCTGAACCTGTGCTGCCTGCCCCGATCTCAGACTGTCTGACCTAGTCTTTATCTTAGCTCTCCTGTATTTGGTACCCTGGTACCTCCGGAATGCTGCTGCAGTCCCGGGGACTGCCCTGAAGTGGTACCTGGTGTCTACCGGCAGCCCAGTCTATCCTCACCACCAGAGGTTCTAGTGGAGACCCAGTAGACACCTAGTCACAACCCTCCTGTGGGGCAGTGGGTCTATATCCACCAGCGTTACACCCACATAGCAAATGTGGTACCAATATTCAAGAAGGGGATAACATGTGAGCCTGGAATTTATAGGCCGGTAAGTTTAACTTGTACTGTGGGCAACATCTTTGTGGGTTTTCTAAGAGATACTAACCTGGAGCACCTCAATAAGAATAACCTATACATATGATTATGAGGGATCTGTCCTGCAAACTAATCTGAAAAGATTCTATGGGAGGTAAGTTCTAGGTTGGACCAGGGAAACTTAGTTGGTGTTGTCTATCTGGACTTTTCAAAGGCATTTGATACGGTGCCATACAACAGGTTGGTACATAAACATTTTCAATATATTATATGGTAAACTTGCTCCATGAAGGAACAAGTCCTTGTGTGGTCGATGAAAAAATCAAGGAAAATATCAGTGATGTGGTCGTTACCTCTTGACAGCTCCATTTCGTACTTGTTCTCTTGTCCATCCATGGCCACGGTGATAAAAAATTCCCTGAAAAGCTCATTATTCTAATAAAAAAAAATACAAAGTAAGGAGCTGACACAAAGGAGAGCAGACAGCTCGTATGTCAGAATAAGCAATTGCAGTTACCTTAATTTTCTCAAAGAAGGTGCCATTAATCACTATGTCGTATGCCGTGCAGCCGCCTCCACCTGTAGGACAAAGTGCACCAGGACTTAGATACTTTGCGGTGCCGACTCACCCACTGACCTTAGTAGGGCTGCTATGAATAAGTGGTATAAGTTCTTAAAGGGGACTCCAAGTAGTGGACAATCCCTTTAAGTCCCAAATCTAAACCAAAAAAGTTCAAAAGTCAACAACAAGATGTCAAACTGAAGTGGACCTACCAGAACCTGTGGAGATGGCACCTTTGACCATTGAGGATTAGTAAGTTGTAATACTTGCTATTTTAACCCCTTTAAGGATATCTCTGGACTACCCCTTTAAAAAGAGACGCGCTGTATTAAATAAAAAAAAACAAAAAAACGTACTATTATCAACTTCAACGTGGGGCTCTCCAAGGCTCATGGGGACTCGATAGCCGGAGGGATCATCAGATTCCAGGATGCTGACTAACTCCTGCTCCATCAGGTCCGGGGGCGCTGGGATCTGGTTCGACTTGCAGATGTTAATAAAGATTTCGGTATTTTTGGATGTGCGAGTTTTAATGCAGAAACCTAACACAAAAATAAAAACAAAAAGTGAACAAAAACACAATAAAATCGGCAAAAGCCAAGCAGCATTTACATGTAATCAACTGCAAAAGAAAAAACAATGTGACCCCCACATTGGTTGCATCATGTGACCGTTGTAGTCAATAAGACCCCACTGCCCCACTGTGGTATCTGTCACATAATATGCACAAAGTAATCTGGATAATAATCAGAGGACGCCCATCTCACCCGGCTGGGGTCTGATCTGTCTGCTTTCTGGTAAGTTCGGTATTCTGCTCTGTATCTCCTGTTTGGCCTGAAATGAGGCAACAAGTGAGAATCAGTGAGTAACATGAACAGGATGGTTCTGCAAACTGATTTTTCCTGCCCCAAAATAGTACAACTATGAGGGGTCTAAAGCCAACAATACACATTAGGTAAATGTTGGAGACTGTAGCGCCCCCGGCGGCTGACGGAGGAGACATTCACCCGGTGATTGCTGGCCTCTCCAATTCATCTTTCGTACCTTCATCAGCATCTGTTCATACAGCGCTTCCTCCATGCTTGTGTTCATTTCTGCAGACAGCAGCGACTTGTCAGACGCCATTTTTTCGGTCAAAGGCAGAAGCTCAGGGATCTTGTTTTATAAGAGAAAATCTGAAAAATTAAAATATGTATTAATCTTCTCCACAGACAACGACAAGGAGAGAGTGCGGGAGCCTGACAGCCCACGACACAAGGGGGTGCGGGAGCCTGACAGCCCATGGCACGAGGGGGTGCGGGAGCCCGACAGCCCACGACACGACGGGGTGCGTAAGCCTGACAGCCCACGACACGAGGGGGTGCGGGACCCTGACAGCCCATTGCACGAGGGGGTGCGGGAGCCCGACAGCCCACGACACGAGGGGGTGTGGGACCCTAACAGCCGACGACACGAAGGGGTGCGGGAGCCCGACAGCCCATGACACGAGGGGGTGCGGGAGCCTGACAGCCCACGACACGACGGGGTGCGGAAGCCTGACAGCCGACGACACGAGGGGGTGCGGGACCCTGACAGCCCATTGCACGAGGGGGTGCGGGAGCCCGACAGCCCACGACACGAGGGGGTGTGGGACCCTAACAGCCGACGACACGAGGGGGTGCGGGAGCCCGACAGCCCATGACACGAGGGGGTGCGGAAGCCTGACAGCCCATGACACGAGGGGGTGCGGGAGCCTGACAGCCCACGACACGAGGGGGTGCGGGACCCTGACAGCCGACGACACGAGGGGGTGCGGGAGCCTGACAGCCGACGACACGAGGGGGTGCGGGAGCCTGACAGCCGACGACACGAGGGGGTGCGGGAGCCTGACAGCTGACGACACGAGGGGGTGCGGGAGCCTGACAGCCGGCAACACGAGGGGGTGAGAGACCCTGACAATATTGGGAGTGGGATTCTGCACACCTACATCTAGCTACTTATTGTCCTGAATGTAGTAATCACCTTGGTACAGTCCCATCTTCTTACCTGTAGTACAGACGCCAAACACCACTACTCTGACTGCAATCACCCAGCTACAGCGTCACCACGCCTCAGCAACAGGGGAGCGTCTAGATTGGAGTAGATTTCTTGAGGGGGAGGAGTGATTTCATGGAATCATGACGTCACCGGAGGGGGCGGGGCCTTCTCAGTCCAGTGGATATTAGCCATGCAGCCGCAGCAGTGTGTACGTTGTGCTGGACGGGAGGACTGGTGATGAGGAGCTCCTGTAGTTGCTCCTGTAGTTACTCCTGAGTTGTACTGTGGAGAGGACTCCAGGACTCGGCTGAGGTTCCTGTACTGAGCTGTGTGCGGAGAGAGCTCCTGGGAAGGGAGGTTTGTTTTTCCATCTGGGACTTTTTGTCTGCCCCCTTCCCAGGAAAGAAGGCTCAGAGTGGGACTGGCCTCCGGTCTAAGCCGGCGGGGGGTGGGAGGAACACCAACCAGGCTATGGCTGCAACATCAGGCCGAGGCAGCAGGGGTTCCAGCATGAAGACCCGGAGGACCCCCGAGGCTACGACCGCGGCAGCTCCTCCCTCTGGAGGTAGGTCGAGTGCCAGCAGAGGTGCTGCAGCGGTGCCCCCTGATTGGGGTACCAAGGTGGCGAGGGAGGCAACCGTCACCTATGCCTCCCGTGTCCATGCGCACCTCTGTGAGTATGAGGACACCGCAAAAAAGCTAAGTTCCCTCTGGGGGGAGTTGAGGGTAGCTCAGGAGAGGTCCGAGAGGGCCTCTGGCACCAAGAAGCCTGAGCTATCCGCCGCGGTCCGGAAAATCAAGCAAGCCATCCAAGAGCTGCAGGACCGCAGGAGCACCATATTGGCAGGCAGTGGACCCTTCATGGAGAAGCTGCGGAATTATGACCAGTTCAGAGCCATGACCGGTGTGGCTCTGGAGGGGTCGCAGGGCCCCGGCAAGGCGGTGGAGGAGGAGGAAGAGGTATGCGTGGAGGAGGTCGCACCCTACCCACCGCCTGGTGGCCTGGTAAGTGATCTCCAGGCATCACATAGCGGGATAGCCCCTGAGCAGATGGCTCTCCCGTCTGATTCTAGCCCTTCAGAGGGCAGCGGGAGCGAGGGGGAGGATGAGGAGGATGGGAGTAGCAGCAGTGAGGGGGGCTGCCTTATCATGCAGCAGATCCAGCAGATCGAGTCCCCGGTACGTTTTGGTCAGCTTACGTTCGGGGATGAGATCTGCGAGGATGAGGCACCCGGGAGGGGGACGAAGAGAAAAGCAAAAAAAAAAAGAAAACATCTATTGCACATAAATTTGTGTATGTCCCCCTCTCTGGGGCCCCCTTGTCCCGTTGTGCGGCACCCGCCACCCACCCCGGCTTGGACTCTGTTGTGGGTCCACAGCGAGGGAGCGGGGAGAACATAGGCCATGGCACGCAGAGCGCTGCCTCTGTTTGTGGTAATGGAGGCAGTGGGTCCGAGGTGTTTGATAAGGAGCATGGCGCGGAGGGCGGCCCGACGGTGGGTGTCATTGGTGGTGGTGCTCGTGCTGGAGCCCCTGTAAAAAGGGGGTCTGGCCTGGCACCTGGTGCTCCTGCTGGCGTGCAGGAGGCGGCGTGTACATCTGCCGCTGCCTCCTGCGCTGTCGGCGGCGCACCGACAGCCGGGGCCGCGTCTCCGGCGGCGTGTGCTGGGGTGTCTGGGTCCCTCACACACGGATCCACTAAAAAATCTGGATCACTTTTAGGGACCCAGAAACCTGGTAAGGTAAAGGGCGCGGGGCCTGCGTCTCCGGCAGAGCCGGCTCATAAGCGTAAGGTGGGGCTTGCTCCCCTGGCAAAATCCGTGGTGAGGTCAGGGCCCCCTGCGCAGGGGCCCGGTAATGGGTCAGCGCGGGGGGCTCCACCGCCGCTGGGTGCCGAGGGGGAGTGGCCTAGCCTGGGGCCGGCCGCCGGAGCTGGGGTGGCCAGGCTTTTTGTGGCAAAGGGTGTGACGGTAGGGGGTGCTATGCCCCTGAGAGCTGGTGCCGCTGGTCCAGGGGCCCCTGTGAGTAGACCCGGTTCTCGGTCGACTTCGGGGGTCCCGGCGCGGCCGGCTTTGGGGGGCTCCCACCGTGCTGCCTGGTGCGGGGGGCGTGGCCTCCCTGTCACCAAAGGCACCGGTGGCAGTGGCCTCTGGGGCCCCCACTGTGCTGCCTGGTGTGGGGGGCGTGGCTTCCCTGTCATCCACGGCACCGGTGGGAGTGGCCTCTGGGGCCCCCACTGTGCTGCCTGGTGCGGGGGGCGTGGCCTCCCTGTCACCCACGGCACCGGTGGGAGTGGCCTCCGGGGCCACCACTGTGCTGCCTGGTGCGGGGGCGTGGCCTCGCAGACAAAAACCCGCCCAAGTGGGCGTGGCTCCGTCCGGAAAGGGGCGGGGCTTAGCGTTGGCAGCTGCTGGGAGCAGTGGTGCCACAGCTGTAACAGACAGCAGAGGTGGTGCCTGCCTGTCGGTGTCCCCTGTGCTCGTGGGCTTATCTGGGGCAGGGGCACCGGCAAAAGTCTCAGCACCTGGCTCCCAAATCCCCACGGCAGGGAAGGTGCTGCCAGCAGGTGGCAGCAGTGGAAAAACTGCTGGCAAAAAATGCTTGCAAAAAATGAAAAACTGTGACCCCAGTGTGCATGTGAGTGAGAGTGGCCCAAGTGGGGTGACTGTTGACATGGATGGGGATGGCGTGGGTATGAATGTGGCTGTGGTTGAGGATACGAATGTTGGCGTGTCTGTGGCCGGGGGTAAGAATGGTATGTCTGTTGGTAGTGGGGGGAGTGGGGACAGGGCTGGTCCATCTGCCCCCCCGGCTGCTGGTCCTCGGAGTTTTGCGGGGGTAGTAGCCGGGGCCTCGGGGTCTTCTCGGGGGGCTTCCTCACCTCTGGACCTCAGGGATGGTGACTTGCGACGCCGTTTCCTGGAGGCCCTCAAGAAGGGAGAATGGACGATCCAGGTAGAGGGAAGAGAGGTGGACCTGGCCTTTTGGCTGGATAGACACGGCCTGGCCGCCTTCCAAGATAAAAGGGAGGGGGAGACAGTGTGGTCCCTCCCGACAGCCGGGCAGGGGGTGGCCAGGAGGAATGTAGTCCGTCTTCGGTGGAGGGGCAGTGAAGCGTGCCCGCCAAGAGCGAGGGTCGTGGAGCTATTCCTGAAGATGGACTTCAGGGCGACTGACATCTTTGCCCTGATCCATCCTTTTGGTACCCCTGTCTTCGACATCAGTTTTGTTCGACCGGAGGGCCTAGAGCTTTTGTGGTCGAATTTTGAACTCGTGAAGGGGGAGCCCGGCTGGCGAGACTTTGCCGTGCAGGCGGTGTCCCGCCAAAATGGCGTAAAGAGGGTGACCGTTCTAACCAATAACGAGTCACTCTCTGGGGTCGATATCTTGACGTAGCTTTCTCGCTATGGGGAGGTCACGGACGTCCCAAAAAAGAACAGGGACGAGTTTGGCATTTGGTCAGGGGGCTGGACCTTCATGATGAGGTTGAAGGTCTCAGGCGGTACTGTCACCCACATCCCTTCCTCAGCATTTCTGGGGAGAGACAGGATCCTGATCTTCTACCAGGGGCAACCGAAGGTCTGCCACAGGTGCGGTGATCCCCGTCACTTCAGCGCGGGCTGCAAGGTGCAGAAATGTGCCTTGTGTGGTGGGGTAGGTCATCTTGCCGCGGCCTGTGGTGACATTAGGTGTCATCTGTGTGGTGACCTAGGTCACCCGTATAGCCGCTGCCCCCGCTCCGTTTCTAACACCATCTCTGGTCAGGCGGGGGAGAGCCGTGGGGGGGTCCCCAGCGGTGCATCCTCTGCTGGAGCTGGAGGTGGGGGCGGGAGAGGAGCTGAGGGGCCAGTGAGGGAAGGCGAGGCCAGTTCATCTGCCCACCAGTGGCAACAGGTGAGGCACCGTAGGGGTAGGGGGCAGGATAAGCCTCAGGCGACTGGGGTGATGTCTGTCCCCAGCCCAGAAGCGGCAGCCGGAGCCCCTGAGGCCCTGGGGGAGGAGGCGGTGAACGAGGAGATCAGGAGGATGGAGAGGGAGGAGGTGGCTGCTTCTGAAGATTCCTCCCAGTATGAAAGTCTGGACGAGGAGGTGGTGGAGCAGCCTAAAAAATCAGGTGACGGTAAGACCATTAAGAGTCGGAGGAGGAGGAACAAAAAAGGGGCAAAAACATCTAAAGCCCCCCCCCTGGCCGCTAAGGTGCCTACGGAAGGGCTCACCGGCTCCCCTCTGATCCCCCTCTCCAACCGGTTCCATGCCCTCAATGACTCTGCTGTGTCGGAGGTCAGGGGCGGGGGACCGGCGGTAACATCTGAGGTGCCTTCAGGGAGCGGCGGGGTCCATCCTCCGGGGGCTCACTTTCCTCTGGGGGGGGGACTGCCCTGGGGTCCAGGGGTGAGGAACCCAGTACTGGGAAGGAGGTGGCGGGTACCATGGACACCTCGGTGTCACTGAAGAGGAGGGGAGAGTCTGGCTCCTCCTCTGAAGGTGAGCGGAAAAAATCGGGGGGTACGGTCAAAAAGAAGGCCGTCTAACTCAATCACCCATGATGGCGGAACCTACCCCGTTGACTCTGGCGTCGATTAATGTCGCCAGTATAAAGTCAGATACGGCCAGATTTATGGCCTTTGATTTTTTCAACCGAGTTGAGGCTGACATTTTATTTTTGCAGGAGACCAGACTAACGGACATGGGGGCCATTTACAAAGCAAGGAGGGAGTGGAGGTGCGGGCCCTCATATTGGTCTCTTGCGGCCGAGCCGTATAGCGGGGTAGCGGTCCTTTTTAAGGCCGCTTCGGTGGAATGCAGACGGGTGATCGAGGTAGAAATGGGGAGGTGCTTGGTCCTTGACGTCTTCATGGGGGGACAGGAGCTCCGGCTCATTAACATCTATGGTCCACAGTCAAGGTGGGACCGTAAATGTCTCTTCCTGAAGATCAAGCCCTATCTTTTTACCAGCCGGCAGGTGGTCTTCGGTGGGGACTTTAATACTATAACTAGATCCCGTGATAGGGGAGGCCCCGGAGACCGAAGGCTGGATTTTGATAGTAATACTCTTAATAGTATAGCAAGCGAAGCTCGCCTGCTGGATGTCCACATCCGGCACACCCCAGGTCACGGAGGTTTCACCTTTCATAGGGGTAGTTGTAGGTCTAGGATAGATAGGTTTTTTTTAAAGGAGGAAGCCGTCTCTTCTGCAGTGTCCGCTGTTGTGGAATTCTCCGATCACTGTTTTATTTTCTTTTCCTTGAATGTTACAGAGACTCCCCGGATAGGGAGAGGCCTTTGGAAGCTGAATTCGTCCCTGTTGGAAGAAGCGGATGTAAGACAATCCTTTGAGGAATTTCTTCAGAGCCAGGTACCTCTCTTGGGTCTCTGTAGCAGTAAGTCTGAGTGGTGGGAGATCTTCAAAAGAAGGGTTGCGGGGTTCTTCCGTCAGCTCTCGTGCCTCAGAGGCCTGAACAGGTACCGCCTGTATCGGGAGCTGGGGAGGAAACTCGAGCAGCTCGTCTCGACTGGAGGGGACCGTGAGGAAATCTCCAGGGTGAAGGCCTTGCTGAAGGGGTGCCAGTATGATAGGCACACATCCTTAGTTTTTGAGAGGGATTTCGGGAAGTACCGCTCGCCCGACCCCTACAGGAACTGCAGGATGTCAGTGAGTTGCAAGATGGTAACAGGACTGATCGACAGTACGGGTTCCCTGAACAGATCCAAATCAGGGATCCTGGAGGGGGTCAGATCCTTCTACTCGCACCTCTTGGGAAGGAGGGATCCAGATCGGGATGAGATGTCGGCTTTCCTGGCTGAAACCATCCCTGAGCCAGGGGATGACCCCCTCTCTTCATGTTTTGGCAGAAGCAATCAGGGAAGAGGAAGTGAGACGGGCCATTGATGGGCTCCGGCCCAAAAAATCGCCCGGTCCGGATGGCTTAACATCCGAGTTTTACAGGACTTTTAGGGACTCCTCAGACTTTCTGCCCGGTTCAATGAGGAAGTCCGCCCTGATTATTCTGTCAACGGGTAAAGACTCGTCCCGTATTGAGAATTGGCGTCCCATAGCACTTCTCAATACGGACCGAAAGGTTCTGGCAAAGGTGCTTTTCAATCAGTTGGTGAAGTTTGCACCCCGGCTCCTTTCAGGGGCCCAGCACTGCTCTGTTCGAGGCCGCAGTACTTTTAGTGCTGTGCTCGGTGTCCGGGAGGCCGTGGAGCAGAGCAGGGCAGGTCACTGGAAGGGGTACTTGCTGTCCTTAGACCAGGCGAAGGCCTTTGACCGGGTTAACCATGAGTACCTCTGGTCCGTCCTTTTGAGGTACGGTCTGCCCGGGAGGTTTGTTGATTGGTTGAGAGTATTATACAATGGGGCAGAGACTTTTCCGCTTGTGAACGGTTGGTTCGGACCCCCTTTTGAGGTGAAGTCTGGTGTCCTCCAGGGCTGTCCTCTGAGCCCACTGTTATACGTGTTCGCGATCGACCCCTTTTTAAGGAGAGTGGAACGCGGACCGTTGGTGGGAGTCGGGATGGACCGGGCGGAGCCAGAGACCACCTTGAGGGTAGTGGCGTACGCCGACGACGTTTCCCTTTTTGTATCCTCGAGAGAGGAGGCAGACTGGGTCATGTCTGAGGTTGAGCGCTACTCTGTGGCATCTGGGTCCATGATCAACCGGGATAAGTGTGAGAGTCTCTGGCTGGGAGGGGGAGCTCCTAGTGTGACACCCCAGGGGTCTGGTTGTCACAGTGATAGAGATATTACGTCTGAGAGCAGGTGGGAGGTCCTTTGGTCAGGGATCCTGTGCATGCCACACCTCCTGCCCAGCCTTGGGAGGGGAAGAACTTCCCCTGTATAAACCCGGGGCTGAGGCAGGGTTAGTGAGTCCAGGAAGAGTAGAGACAAGAGCAGCATAGGAAGCAGCAGAGTCACAAGGAGTCAGGGGCTGGCAGCTAAAGAGCTCGCCCTGACTAAGAAGATTCTTTACCGGACCCGGAGTCCGAGGCTGTGGGGACTAACTTCTACCCAGCAGCAGAATCCGTCAGGCAGGGGATTTCAGGTCCCCTGGCCCAGAAGCCCGAGTCACCGGCCATACGGGTGAGCACCACACGGTACACTCAGGGACGTGGGCTACTTACATCAGCTTCTAGCAAGGTAGCCAGAAGAGTACAGTCAGCTTGGGAGGCCTACAACTACGCCTGGCCAGGGGAGATCCCATCTGCTCAAGGACTGACCAGGCCCCGTTCGCTAGCAAGTACTCCGGGAGGGTCTATCGTTGTTACCAGTAAAGACCCTGAACGCTACCATACCGTCTCTGAGTGGTTCCTGCTACCCCCATCATCCACGTCGGCTGCCCTGAGGCCATACCCCTCCCGTTGGGGGTTATACTATCACGCTGCACCATCCTTCCACCGGCCTCAGCGGTCTGCCCTGCAGCAGCAGCCCCCTGGCTGCATTCAACGGGTGGCGTAGTCATCAACCATTTTCTACCGCTAACAGACTGCCGTCCAGTTTGACTCCCTGGGCACGGACCGGGTCACCGCCACGAGACTACAACCCTAAACAGATCCGGCTCCGGGTAAGCTCCCGCGTGCGCAACGCAGCGCGACACAGGCCCAGGGGCGCGTCAACTTTGGCGTAGTCGGCAGGATCACGTGCCCGCAACCACCGGGTACTGCGTGCCTGAAAAGCAAAGACTGTTCAAACTTACCAGTGGTGAAGATTCCCGCCATCGGTGAAGATTCCCGCCATCCGGCGCCATCTTCAGCCTTCTTCCCGCCATCGGTGAAGTTTCCCGCCATCCGGCGCCATCTTCAGCCTTCTTCCCGCCATCCGTGGAGTTTTCCCGCCATTGGACGCCATCTTGAGGACGCCGCGCGGGAAGAAGAGGGGCGTGGACTCCGAAAGCGCGCGAGAACTGAAGCCCCGCCTCACGTCCGGACGTTGCGTAAGGTCCTGGAAGGAGCCCAGCAGACGCCGACGTCACAGGAGCGCGACGGAAGGTCCTCGACCCTGACGATCCACTGCGGAGCCGCGGCCTACGGAACAGGATCATCGCAAGGTAGGCCACGGTCCACTAGGGGGGAGGAAGATGTCGGATACGGAGGAGAGCTCCACTGCCTCAACCCCCGCCAGCGCTACCGCTGTTGCAGTTATGCCCTTCACCATGCCCTATATCCCGGGAGCAGCTTGGCTACCCCAGTACTCAGGGGAGTCACATACCCTGCATGACTTTAGAGAAAAGCTGGATAGCCTCTTCCAGGTGTACCCCCTCACAGAAGAGCAAAAAGTGAGCATCCTGGTGGCCCAACTAACTGGGGCAGCCAAAAGGGAAGTAAAATCCTGGCCACCTGGGAGGAAGACTGTCGCAGGGATACTAACCCGGCTGAAGGACACCTTTGATACCCGCACCTCAGCCGAGATTAAACTTAGATTCTACGGGTGCAAGCAGCGAGCGCATGAGAGTATAAGGGACTATGCACTCAACCTACAAGAGGCCCTGAGGGCCATTAAGCAGACCGACCCTAATGGAGTGGGAAACGAGGACAGGCTGTTGACCGAACAATTTATAGAGGGTTTATATTGCAATGCCCACCGCACCCAGTTGCGGGCAATGGCCTTACAGGACCCTCATCTAGAATTTGCACAGTTCAAGGACAGAGCCATCCGGGTGCTCCGAGAACCGGCACCAGGTGGCGTTGTGACCCACAGACGCCCCACTACCACTTACTACCAGGAGGCGGCGCCCTTGTCAGCAGGGCCTGTGGGAGCTGATGCGCAGGCTTTGGACAATGACCCGGCTCCAGACCTACACCATCAGGTCCAAGAGCTAGCTAAAAGCGTTGCTGCGCTAACCCGAACTGTGCAGTCTTTACAGGTTTCCACTCCAGGGAAGATCCAGCTGGCATCCGGACCGGAGGACATCCCGTGGCGTCGACCAAGGAGGACCCCACCGGCCAGAGGAAGACCCAGTGACCGATACAGCGAGGACGGACGACCCATCTGCCGCCGCTGCAATCAACCCGGACATATGGAAAGGTACTGTTCTTTAAACGGGCACAACCTGGGGTAGAGGGCCAACCCCCAGGAAAAAGATCACCAGGCCCATCGAACTGGCGCGACAGATATGTGGGAGGACGTCCAGTCTTGCCTGTGGTACTGGATGGCATTCCCATGAGTGCCCTACTGGACACCGGGTCACAGGTCACCACCATCCCGTACGTGCTCTTCAAGCAGTACTGGAATGACTCGGATATTACCCGCTACCCTGACGACGACTTGAGTATCATCGCCAGCAATGGTCAGCCCGTGCCACAGATCGGATTTAAAGAGGTGACCATCAAAATTGGTAGAGTCGAACTGGCCGCACAGGGACTGATCATTGTAGATATTGACAAACATGAGAGTCACCCAAAAATAACTCTAGGAACTAATGTAATTGAAAATTGTCTTGCAGAGGTGATTTTTCCTTTTACAGCAGGTTGCCAAGAATGCCAGCTCCGGCGAGCAGCGGGTGCTCCAGAAAGAGATCCGGGCACTGATGCAACGGCAACAAGTGGAACTCTCCGGCGGTGAGATTGGTAGCGTAAGAATGTGTGACCCTTTTCCTATTGCCATGCCCCCAAAAAGTGAAATGATGATTTGGTGCCGGGCAGCTATTGGTCTGAGAGGTAGAGATTACCAGGCAATGGTAGAACCAGTTTACTCAGACAGTAGGCCCACCATTTTGACAGCACGGGGGGTGGTCAATGTACGCCATGGGAGGGTGCCCGTTCGCATAATAAATATCGGGGAGAGGGAAGTGTACCTGCCCCGGTATGCCACGCTAGCCAAATTATATACCACTAATCAAAATTCTATACAATCTGTGGAACCCTTGCCTCCATCTCACCCGGAGGAAGGTAACGGCTCTAAGAAAGACATGGAGGACTGGTGTCAGCAACTACATCTGGGTACTGACTCCACTCCCTCACACCAGAAACAAGGAGTCTATCGGGTGGTTCAAGAGTATGAGAGAGTGTTTAGTAAACACCCGTTAGACTTCGGGCGAGTCAAGGGGGTAGAACACCGCATCCCCACGGGAGATCATCCTCCCATAAAAGAGAGGTATCGACCCGTACCCCCTGCACATTACCAACACGCCAAGGGGATGCTTAGAGACATGAAGGAGGCTGGGGTAATCCGGGATAGCTGTAGCCCCTGGGCAGCCCCACTAGTTTTAGTCAAAAAGAAAGACAACACCATGAGGATGTGTGTAGATTACCGGAAAATCAACCGTATCACACACAAGGATGCGTACCCCTTACCAAGGATAGAGGAGTCATTGGCTGCTTTAAGATCTGCTAACTTCTTCTCTACCTTGGATCTCACTAGCGGGTACTGGCAGGTTCCTGTAGCAGAGGCGGACCGGGAGAAGACCGCATTCACCACCCCGATGGGACTTAGCGAGTTCACCTGCATGCCGTTCGGACTCTGCAACGCCCCAGGAACCTTCCAACGATTAATGGAGTGCTGTCTGGGCCACAGAAACTTCGAGACGGTCCTGTTGTACCTGGACGATGTCATCGTATACTCCAAAACTTATGAGGACCACCTGAAACACCTGGCGGAGGTGTTCGAAGCTCTGGCGAGTTACGGCCTAAAGGTGAAACCCTCCAAGTGTCACCTCCTGAAACCAAAGGTGCAATACCTGGGACACGTGGTGAGCGCTGACGGAGTGGCTCCCGACCCCGATAAGATCACCGCAATTAAGGGATGGCCAAGCCCCTCCAGCGTAAAAGAAGTGCGGCAGTTCCTAGGGTTGGTAGGCTACTACCGAAGGTTTATTCCCGGTTTCACCAAAAAGGCAGCACCTATGCAGGACCTCCTGATAGGCCAGTCCCGGAAGGCCAAGAACCAGAAGCCGCCCTTCAAATGGGAAAAGCTAGAAGAAGAGTCCTTCCGCCAGCTGAAGATGGCCCTCACGGGGGATGAAATCTTGGCGTACCCGGACTATAGCCAGCCCTTCATCCTCTACACCGACGCCAGTAACATCGGGCTAGGAGCCGTACTGTCCCAGATTCAGCAGGGGAGAGAACGAGTAATCTCCTATGCCAGCCGAAAACTGCGACCCACCGAAAGGAACCCCGAAAATTACAGCTCATTTAAGCTAGAGTTCCTGGCCGTGGTATGGGCAGTCACCGAGCGCTTTAGGCATTACCTCGCTTCTTCCCGGTTCACCGTATACACGGATAACAACCCGCTGACACACCTGGACACGGCAAGACTCGGTGCCCTGGAGCAGAGGTGGATGGCCCGTCTGTCCAACTACGAGTTCACAATTAAATACCGGGCAGGGCGCTCCAATACCAACGCGGACGCCCTGTCCAGGATGCCCAACCTGCCGGACGGAGGAGAAGATCCGGAGGGACTGGAAGAAGTTGAACTCCCTGCGTTCCACCGTCATGGGACTATCCAGTATTCCCACCGGGTAAGGAGTAAGCAGGCTGCTACGTTGAACCCCTTACCTCACTACAACTGGGCGGAAACGCAAGACAGCGACCCTGCCGTCCGACTGGTGAAGGAGATGCTGACTCGCCCGGAGGCTAGCCTGGAATCAGACGCTCCAGAGGAAGCCAAACAACTATGGGCAGAGAAGAGTCGACTGTTCCTTTACAAGGGGAAGTTGTGCCGCAGAATGGTTAACTCCAGGACGCATGAACTACTCTGGCAAGTAGTGGTGCCACGAAGAGACGCAGCCATGGTGATGGAGGCATACCACGACGGAGCTGGACACTTCGGGTGGAAAAAGCTGGAGTTCCTGCTGCGCGAGCGGTTCCACTGGGTAGGCATGAGGGGAACCATCGAGAAGTGGTGCAGAGACTGTGGCCCGTGCAATCTGAGAAGGAAGGACCGGGCCAGCCAGAAGACTCCCCTGCAGTCCATCGTCACCCGGCAACCGTTGGAACTGGTAGCCTTGGATCATGTAAAACTGACCCCCAGCAGAAGTGGCTACGTCTACGCGTTAACCATCGTGGATCATTACTCCCGGTTTCTGGTTGTCGTCCCCGTCAAGGACTTAACGGCTCGAACAGCAGCTAGAGTCTTCCAGCAGCACTTTTGCCGTCCACACGGGTACCCGGACCAAGTGCTGACTGACCAGGGACCTGCCTTTGAAGCGGAGGTCTTCCAGGAATTCTGCAATCTGTATGGCTGCCGGAAGATAAGGACGACACCCTACCATCCGCAAACTAATGGACTTTGTGAGAAAATGAACCAGGTGGTAATGGATCTTCTAAAAACGTTGCCCCTGGAAGAACGCAGTCTGTGGCCTGAGAAGTTGCCCGATCTGGTGGACCTATACAACCACATCCCGGTAGGTTCCACCAACTGTACCCCGGCTTACCTAATGAGGGCAAGACCTGGTAAGTTACCTGTTGACCTGGAAATGGGAGTCCTGACGCCCGAGGACACTTCACCAGAAACGGACTGGGACACAGAGAGGCAGCAGCAGTACCGGAAAGTACAGGAGAGCGTGGAGCGAAGTCTCTGTCAGGCTAGGGAAAGACAAGAGAAGACTTACAACCAGTATGCTCCCGCTGTTCCCCTGGTACCCGGAGAGCAGGTCTTGAAGAGGAAGAGACGGCTCCACAAGTTGGACGACCAGTGGGAGAAGGACCCGTACACCGTACTGCCCTCAAGCCACGAGAACCCGAAGGTCTGTACCATCAGTAAAGACGGAGGGGAAACCACAGCCATTGTATCCCGGGACCACCTGAAGAAGTGCCCGGAACAACTGAGGAACCCTGAGGAGGAACAGGAAGACCATCGACCCGTGGAAGAAAGGGAAGATATGGTTAGTACCGTGCTCGGGGACTTCCCTCGGTCTTGGACTCAAGTCAATGGTGCAGTTGTGGTACCCGTACTCACCTTCCTCCAACCATCATCCCAAGAACCTACGGAGCAACGGGTAGAGCTGGAAGCGCAGCCGGTCCAGGAGGCAGAAGACTCCACCCAAGCGGAACAGGAGAATCCACCCTCTGCTTATAGTGAGCCTGCCGTACCCCTAGTGAGACAAAGAGCCGGTAGACAGCTGCCCAGTTTACCCTTGACAGCTCCTACACCCTGTAGTTCAGGGCCAGACAGTCAGCTCCGTAGGTCCACTAGGGCCACTAGAGGCCAGTTACCCGCACGTTGGAGGATCTAAATGTTTAAGTTGTTTTACAATGTTTACCTGTTTATTGTTGCTTGTGTGTAATTTTGTGTTTCTAGTTGTTTTTAGGAGTCTTCGGTGGATTTGCCGGGAATCCTTTGTATATAGTTGGAGCGTAACCCAGGATGGACTAGAGACTGTTAAGGACTCGGGGTAGGACAGACCCCTACCTGGTTACGTCTCCCTGTGTTGGTGAAATGGACACCTTTGCTTTTCTTCAAAGACTGCACCCGGTTGCGGACATCCGTGACCATCTTATTGTGTTTCCTTATTGTATTTTATTGTTCTTTGATATACCTTGTTATATTTTTCTAAAAAGTGTTTAGTCCCGGAGTACTAAATTTCACTAGGGGGGAGTGTGACACCCCAGGGGTCTGGTTGTCACAGTGATAGAGATATTACGTCTGAGAGCAGGTGGGAGGTCCTTTGGTCAGGGATCCTGTGCATGCCACACCTCCTGCCCAGCCTTGGGAGGGGAAGAACTTCCCCTGTATAAACCCGGGGCTGAGGCAGGGTTAGTGAGTCCAGGAAGAGTAGAGACAAGAGCAGCATAGGAAGCAGCAGAGTCACAAGGAGTCAGGGGCTGGCAGCTAAAGAGCTCGCCCTGACTAAGAAGATTCTTTACCGGACCCGGAGTCCGAGGCTGTGGGGACTAACTTCTACCCAGCAGCAGAATCCGTCAGGCAGGGGATTTCAGGTCCCCTGGCCCAGAAGCCCGAGTCACCGGCCATACGGGTGAGCACCACACGGTACACTCAGGGACGTGGGCTACTTACATCAGCTTCTAGCAAGGTAGCCAGAAGAGTACAGTCAGCTTGGGAGGCCTACAACTACGCCTGGCCAGGGGAGATCCCATCTGCTCAAGGACTGACCAGGCCCCGTTCGCTAGCAAGTACTCCGGGAGGGTCTATCGTTGTTACCAGTAAAGACCCTGAACGCTACCATACCGTCTCTGAGTGGTTCCTGCTACCCCCATCATCCACGTCGGCTGCCCTGAGGCCATACCCCTCCCGTTGGGGGTTATACTATCACGCTGCACCATCCTTCCACCGGCCTCAGCGGTCTGCCCTGCAGCAGCAGCCCCCTGGCTGCATTCAACGGGTGGCGTAGTCATCAACCATTTTCTACCGCTAACAGACTGCCGTCCAGTTTGACTCCCTGGGCACGGACCGGGTCACCGCCACGAGACTACAACCCTAAACAGATCCGGCTCCGGGTAAGCTCCCGCGTGCGCAACGCAGCGCGACACAGGCCCAGGGGCGCGTCACTAGTTTTGATCTCCCGGACACCCTTCCAGGGCCTCAGGCCACAGCAAAAATTTTAGGCATCAGTTTCGGCCCGGGGGACTATCCCCAGCAAAACTGGGAGGGCAGACTTAAGATTGCCGCCCAGAAGGTGGATCAGTGGAAGGGTTGGTCTTTGACCCTGAGGGAAAGGGTTAACCTGGCCAAGGGGTATTTGCTCCCTTTATTAATATACCTGGGCAGCGTCTGCATCTTGCCAGAACCTCTTTGGACACGGGTCTACAGCCTGTTCTTCCAACTATTATGGGGGAATAGGCTGAACCTAATAAAGAGGGAGGTCACGTACCGCACGAGGAGACTAGGAAGGTTGGGTATGGTCAACCCAGTGGTGTTTCTAGTAAACACCTTTCTTAAGGCAAACATCGCCAACCTCTGGTTAGAGAGGGCTCCTCCGTGGGTATTCTCCTGTAGGGGGTGGTTTCGGCCTTTCTTCCAGCAATGGGAGACAGGAGGGCGGGTGAAGGACCTTCGCACGCCTCATGGGCATCTTCCGGCTTATGCTACCCTGGTTGTGAAGGTGATCCGCCGGTGGGGTCTGGGAGTGTGGGAGATCAGGACCTTGTCAAAGAGGTTACTTGACAATAGGGTTCTGTTGACCCACTTCCAGAAGCCCCTGGCCCTCAAGGATTGCCCAAGCCGGGATCTGGAGGTGGGGCTCTGGTTATTAAACTCTAAGCGGATCCCCTTGAAGTTTTGGGACTTGGCTTGGCGCTGCTTTCATGGGAGACTGTATGTGAGGGACAACCTGAAGTGCAGGAACTCTGATGACCGGGATTGTCCCCGCGAGGAGTGTGGCGGCATGCTTGAAAGCATGGAGCACTTCCTGCTTCGGTGTCCTTTTAATACAGAGGTCTACAAGAGGGTGGGTGCTTCCATTGGCTGGCCCAGGCTGGCAGGCCTTTCCTATGCGGAGTGGGCCTATGGGGCATTCAGATCCCTTGGTGGCCGAGATCGGGGCACTGTTTTCTTACTTAGCTTAGTGACTAGGTTTTACACGTGGAACGCACGGTGTTTAGTGTCCACCCAGCAGAAAGTCCTCCCATAGGAAGAGGTGATTAGGAACATCCTGGGTGACCTGGCAAAAGTGCGCTCGCTGGAGTATGAGAGGCTGGGTGCAGGGAGGGCTTCCCTTCTATGGAGGGGGTTCTCATTTAATGTGCCCTAGGGAGAGTTAGGGAATGTGTGTCTGTGATAGGGTTAGTTTAGTCCCTTTCTATATTTTATATTTATTTGTAGGGTCAGATAGATGTGTAGGGTCAGGGAGGGACACGTAGGGACAGTCTTTAGGGACAGGTAGTTAGTATTAGGTTGGTAGTGAGGGACAGGTAGGGAAAGATTGGTAGGGTGGTAGGGACAGATTTTTCTTTTTCTTTATTAGAGAGGGATAGGATTCTGTGTGATAGATTAGGGTGAGAGCCTCTGTTGTCTCCAGTTCCCGGTGGTGGGCTGTTACCCTCACGTGTAGTTTTTTGTTTTATGGTATTGGAACCCGTATATAGGGCTTGCAAGCACCGAACTTGGGTCTGATTTTGGTTCATGGTTGTTGTATATGGTAATGTGATTAAGTTTTTTAGGTTTATTGTAGTGTTATAAAGTTGCGTATATTATTTTTTATATGTCTGTGCATTATGATGTGTGTTTGGGGGGGGTTTAGTGTAGGTTGGGTGGGGGGGAGGGGGGGAGGGGTTTTGGTGGATGTGTTGGTGGTTTGGACACCCTAAAATGGATGGGAAAAAAGGCAAAAGGACCTGGTATCTTTGTGGGCCACAAACTTTAGTGGGACCCTGGTGTGATGAGGCCACAGACTATCGTGGGACCTTGGGTGTTGGGAGTGGGAACAAAAAAAAAAAAACTGGGCCAGTTTGTTGTTTTGTTTTGGGGGTTTAGGTATGAATGTGGAGTGAATGTTGGAAGGGGATATTTTTGGAAAAAAAGGGTTAAGGTCTTCCCTTGCTGGGGGGGACTTTTGGAAATGACGTTTTATGTTCCATGAACATTGCAGGACATTTTTGCCTTTTAATGCATACTGGACATTATAATTTGGACTTGTTTGTGTTTTGCAATTTGTTCTTTGTGCAGTGTGTTTTATGGTTTGTTTTATACTTTTCTAATAAAAAGAGTTCCAGGACTCGGCTGAGGTTCCTGTACTGAGCTGTGTAACAACCTGTGCCCTGGCTATGGCTCTGCTGAGGAGCTCGTGTTCAGCGTTCTGCTGTGAGGACTGATGCTGATCCGGAGTGGACTGAGGTGGGGAGAGCTGACCATGTGAATAAATGTTGTAGAGGCCTCCAGGGGGCAGCGTGGCTGGTGTGAGGGGGGCATGGGCTAGGTAGAGGGGCATCCAGGGGTGCTGCGTGGCTGGTGTGAGGGGGGCATGGGCTGGGTAGAGGGGCATCCAGGGGGGCTGCGTGGCCGGTGTGAGGGTGGCCATGGCAACGAGTCCTGGTTCCCTGTCATGCGTGGTTCACCTTGATGGCCGTGCGTGACGTATCTGGCTCGGGCGGTTCAGCGTGCATGCGCTGATGGTCCAGGAGATGATTAGGGCCTGCGGTCACGTGACTGGAACGGACCAAAAGTATATTTAAAAAGACATGGAATGTCCTATTAAACAATCCCCCCCGAGGAATCCATAGGATATACCACGCGAAACACGCATTGAGGTCCTTGTTTATTCTGGGTACTGATCTAATATGGGTAAGAGTGCAATATATTTCTTTAGCTTTTTTTCATAGGGCACTATAGGCCATATGGCACGTGGTACATATCCATAGTGATGAAATATGCCATAATTTTGTACCAGTGCATAAATGACTTGAATACTAGCACTTCTTGTACTTTATCCCAATAGATATTTAACATCTATTATTATGTTGTATATGTGTCACCCAGTTTGGTTGTCTGTGTGTCGTCCTTTTTAATCATGTATGTCTTTTCTGTATATTGTTTACAATAAAGTTTTTTGATTCTTTGCCATATACTCTGTATTTGGTTCCTTTTTGCTATATAACAGCAGAAACAAGTCCAGGGGCGCCTCCGGCCAGGGAAAATATAGAAATAGTCCTTGGATAAGTTCAATGGATCCAGCAGATGAAGGACACAACACAGTCCCACGTGGCGGCTTCTATCAATCCACACACGCCAGGAGGATCTGGCCGCAGCCTGAGACCCTCCAGCATCGGGAGGCCCCACACAACTGACTGGGCCAAACATGAGTCTATTGTTCTGTCTACTGGGATCAGCCCCTGGATGGGGGAAGGGTTCTGTAGCACCCTGAGGATTCGGCTGCTACAGGAGTATTGCACCTCAGCCAGAGGTGTGATATTCCACTCCCGGGTAAGGATGGAGTGTGGAACTGAGCTCGGAGCGCTGCATGCACTACACACATCCCATTTCCGAGGGGCAGGCCGACGGTACTCCCACTTAGAAATGTGCAGGTACGACCGTGTCTGTCCCTGGCTGGAGTGGGAGGGGGGTGGAACATCCCTGTAGTGTAGGGGCAGATAGGGGGAGCAGTCTGGGTAGAGATAGGAGCTCATTGGGTGCTGGTCACCTGAGCTCACACATAGAGGGTTATATAAGGTGGGAACCATCTTAGATCAGGGTCAGTCTGTCAGAGTCAGAGAGTCAGAAGGAGAGGTCCAGATGAGCCTGCAGAGAGAGAGAGGAGAAAAGAAAGAAAGACCCAGAGGGGGAAAAAGAAAGGACTCTGAGATCCCAAATCCAAACATCGGGTGAAGAGTTGGCAACAGGGTACCGGATCCCAAACTGGTGGGGGCTACAGCACACCTCAGCCAGAGACCGGAGGCCGTGGGCAGCATCTGCCACGGCCACCCACCACATCCACCCCGAAGGCAGACCACGAGTAGGGTCAGGGAACCCAGGGCCAAGGGTCTCCCAACAGAAGGCCCGAGGGAGCTGGACCTAGGTGGATCCCTGGTGGGGACGGCCAGAGGACAGGACAGAAAGGAGGGCTCAGGGCCACGCTCCGGACTTGCTTGGGGGTTGGCCGAATCCAGGACCTGGTGGACGCAGCACGGCTCGGGTGGTCACTTGAGGCCGGAGTGACCGGAACATCTGCAGTAAGTAAACACCCTGAACTGCACAACCCGACTCTGTCTCTGATTATCATCTACACTGCACCACCACAACCCCCATCCTCTGCACCTGACCCCCTGAGGCTATTCCCCTCCCGTTGGGGGTTATACTATCAAAGCTGCACCAACACCATCAGCCTCAGCGGACCCTGCTGCAGCGGCGGCCGTAGTGACCGCAATACAACGGGTGGCGTAGTCGACATAAAGAACTTTATAACATCTGTAGGACTGCCACACACACTGAGCTTGACGCCCTGGGCACGGACCGGGTCACAGCCGCTCGGAGACTACAACCCCCCATCTGATCCGGCTCCGGGTATTCTCCCTAAGAATATGGCCCAGGGGGCGCGTCAACTTTGGCGTAGTCGGCAGGATTACGTGCCCGCAACACCCGGGTACTGCGTGCCTGAAGAAAAGTACACCGTTACCTCAAAAAGAAGTCTCCCGCCGGTTCCGGAGGGTCCCCGCCATCGGACCCCATCACCAGTCGATTCCCGCCGGTTGTCCGCCATTTCCAGCTTTTTCCCGCCATCTGCAGAGTTTCCCGCCACTGGGAGACGATTCCCGCCATTTCCAAAGATTTCCCGCCTTGGAAGAGCGGACGCCATTATGGGCGTGCCAGAGGATGGCAAGAAGCCGCCTCCCATCGTGGGCCAGGACGAAGAATGGCGCCAAAAGCGGAAACCGCCCCCACCAACAGAGACTGTGATGCTAGAGGTGTCCATCAGCGTAAAAGAACTGCCCCTGGAGCTGACAGTCACCAAGTTGCCCCGGGACCGCCCTCGAAGTGGGAGGAGACTGAAGAAAAGAACCAAGATGGGTGTCGCCTGGAGCAGTCTGGAGAGAGCGCACCCGGAGACAAGAAGCCTAGAGCTGAGTCCAGAAGCTTACCCGGAGATGAAAGGAGAGCAGAGCAGCACCGGCCCGCTGGCCAGGAGCCTGCTGGAAACAGCGGAAGGAGAGCAGAGCAGCACCGACCCGTTGGTCAGGAGCTTGCTGGAAACAACGACCCCACTAGGCCTAGTGGAGGTCCTAGCACAGCTCCCCCGAGACCGGGAGTGTGCGCAGACCGCGCTGGAGGGCCTCGCAAGGAGGATGGCCCGGGTGCAGCGAGAGACGTTGGCGGAGTGGAGCCGAGAGATGGCCCAGCAGACCGAGACCCGTCAGCGGAGCACACCACCCAAGACGAGGAGACAGACCGCCTCTGAGGATGGCGCGGGAGGACTGAAGGCCGGAGACGGCGCCGAAAAGGGAGCCGAACGGACGGAGGCAGGTAAAGGGGACGTCTCTACCCCAAACCGGGACACCGCTTACCTGCCCCAGCTCCCCGTCGCAGAGCCCGAAGTACCCCCTGCCGTGCCCGTAACCGCAACGTCACCGCCGCAGACTAGGCCCCAACCGGAAGCCGCGACCCCTGTGACGTCACACGCCTCGACCCCGAGCGTGGCCAAGCAGGAAGTACCACCAGCCTGGTCGCAAGGCCTAGTACCCCCGGGCGCGGCATTACCAACAGCGCCCTCTACCTCCGCGGAGCCACCGGCCTGGTCGCAGGGCCAAGTAGCCCAGGGCGCCGCCGTCCTTACGGTGCCCTTCACTTTTCAGGTGCCCCAGGCCTGGCCGCAAGGCCTGGGCAACCCGGGCGCCACCACCACCACGCCCGTAAGACCAAGAGTGCCGCATCTGGGAGAAGACCTGTTCGCCCAACACACGTGCCCGGATGGGCAGCCCTTCATCTGGCCCCGGGAGTACTATGAATTAGAGCTCCAAAAGAGGGCAGGGCCCATGTGTGAGCCCCTGATCCTGGCTCCGAAACCCGTGAAAAGGACCTCGCCCCCGCTGAGGAGGCACAGTTTGAGTGGGACCCCACCGGAGAAGATCTCATGGGGTTCACTCAGGAGACCCGGGCAGCTGCAGCGGAGCGTGCAGAGTGCTGCCGGCAGCAGCTCGAAGTCTTCGAGAGGGAGCGGAGAGAGAGGCGGGTCCGGGAACAACAAGCCCAAATAAGGAGCGCGGAGCAGAAGAGCCGGACCAGGAGAGACCCCCGTGCAGCGCATAGTCCCCGCACCACCGGGACTGTGATCAAGTTCAATCTGCAGCATGGGTGGGGTTTCATCAGGGATCACCGCACCCCAGGCGACGTCTTCGTGACAAGAAGAGACGTTGAGTCCCACCTACCGGAGGGACACAGAGGCCGTGACCTTTATCTAGGGGACGAGGTCACCTTCACCCGGCACAAGTGTGCCAAAGGACCCTACGCCCTCCATGTGCATCGCCTGACAGAGGAGGAGCTGCGGTGTGAGGAGGAAGAGCAAGAGGACCCGGACGGGTCTGAAGCTAAAGCCAACTACAAAGAAAGAGCAGGAGGACGCCGTCGTTGAGTACGGTAGTGAAGAAGCTGTATATAGTTACCCGTCGGGGTACCAAAAACTGTTGCTGCTATTATAGTCCCCGTTGGGACCAGCGAATTGAACTGTTAACCCGTGTGTCCCCTATCCATTACCAGGCTGAGGACTGTGAACAGCCATCCCTAATCCCTAACATCTGGCCGAGGACTGGGAGCGGCCACTATCCCTTTGTATATAGTTGCGCTTCCTAGAGCGCCCCCTACTGGTTTTACCGGAAAACCACTTTCAAGAAAGGACTGTCGCACTTTGCCCGGTCATCAGTTGCACAGTGACCGGAGGAGCTAGAAGACGACGAGAATGTTATCTATCTGAAGAAGTTTTATTGATATATATATATTGTTATATGATAATGTTTTATATGCTTTTATTATGTTTATGCAAAGAAAAAAATTGTATGTTTGTGGTGTTTTGTCTTACAGCCCGAGGACGTGCTGTGGTTTACCAGGGGGGAATGTAGCACCCTGAGGATTCGGCTGCTACAGGAGTATTGCACCTCAGCCAGAGGTGTGATATTCCACTCCCGGGTAAGGATGGAGTGTGGAACTGAGCTCGGAGCGCTGCATGCACTACACACATCCCATTTCCGAGGGGCAGGCCGACGGTACTCCCACTTAGAAATGTGCAGGTACGACCGTGTCTGTCCCTGGCTGGAGTGGGAGGGGGGTGGAACATCCCTGTAGTGTAGGGGCAGATAGGGGGAGCAGTCTGGGTAGAGATAGGAGCTCATTGGGTGCTGGTCACCTGAGCTCACACATAGAGGGTTATATAAGGTGGGAACCATCTTAGATCAGGGTCAGTCTGTCAGAGTCAGAGAGTCAGAAGGAGAGGTCCAGATGAGCCTGCAGAGAGAGAGAGGAGAAAAGAAAGAAAGACCCAGAGGGGGAAAAAGAAAGGACTCTGAGATCCCAAATCCAAACATCGGGTGAAGAGTTGGCAACAGGGTACCGGATCCCAAACTGGTGGGGGCTACAGCACACCTCAGCCAGAGACCGGAGGCCGTGGGCAGCATCTGCCACGGCCACCCACCACATCCACCCCGAAGGCAGACCACGAGTAGGGTCAGGGAACCCAGGGCCAAGGGTCTCCCAACAGAAGGCCTGAGGGAGCTGGACCTAGGTGGATCCCTGGTGGGGACGGCCAGAGGACAGGACAGAAAGGAGGGCTCAGGGCCACGCTCCGGACTTGCTTGGGGGTTGGCCGAATCCAGGACCTGGTGGACGCAGCACGGCTCGGGTGGTCACTTGAGGCCGGAGTGACCGGAACATCTGCAGTAAGTAAACACCCTGAACTGCACAACCCGACTCTGTCTCTGATTATCATCTACACTGCACCACCACAACCCCCATCCTCTGCACCTGACCCCCTGAGGCTATTCCCCTCCCGTTGGGGGTTATACTATCAAAGCTGCACCAACACCATCAGCCTCAGCGGACCCTGCTGCAGCGGCGGCCGTAGTGACCGCAATACAACGGGTGGCGTAGTCGACATAAAGAACTTTATAACATCTGTAGGACTGCCACACACACTGAGCTTGACGCCCTGGGCACGGACCAGGTCACAGCCGCTCGGAGACTACAACCCCCCATCTGATCCGGCTCCGGGTATTCTCCCTAAGAATATGGCCCAGGGGGCGCGTCAGTTCACACCCTCTAGATGCAACAAGAGATGTTGACCTAGGCCTGATAACATTACAGTCCATGAACACAGGGGAGGGACACGCTGTTAGGCTGTGTGCCCACGATGCGTTTAAGCACCGGCAAAAACGCTGCAGAAACGCTTAAATGCATGGTAGAAGGACTGCCATGTTCCCCAATGATAATCCGTGCTGTGCACATGCTGCGTGTTTTTCCGGAATGATAATCCGCAGCATGTCCATTAATTTTGCGGACACGCAGCGTAATTGCCGCCATTGACTTGCATTGAAACGCATATCATCTGTGTCCGCACATTTGCACACATGGATAATATGCGTTTCTATGTGCGGATGGCACCTGGGTGTGGAGGACAGGAGACTCTCTTCCGGACCTGGGTACCATAGAACCTGTGAAAAAAAGAATAAAATAAAAAATAAATATTATTCTTGCCTTCTGATGGCTCGCGGTGTCCCTTTCTTCACTTGCCGGCAGCGTGCTGTGGACTGAAGGACCTGCGCTGACGTCAGTCATATGACGGCAGGTCCTTCAGTGTACCGCGCGCTGTCGGCAGCCAGGACGGAGCGAAGCAAGACAGCGGGGGCCATCAGAAGGTAAGTATAGATTTATTTTTTACCATTCTTTCGGTCACACTATAAAAATCCATGCCGGTTGCATGGATTTATATAGTGTGACCAAGTTGTCAAGCACTTTCCAAGTGATGTTAAAATCGCTTGGAAAGCGCTTGTCAACCCGCATGCGGAAATGCAAGTGAAGAACGCTTCACATCCGCATGTGCAATCCGCATGTGCAATCCGCATGCGTTTTTTCTGCCAGGGAGATGCGGAAACTGAGCATTTCTGCATCGTGGGCACATAGCCTTACACCCCTTACACTAAAGCAGGTTACATTACATAGAGTACATAAACACAGGCTGGGGAGGGACACACTGTTACTGTCATATTGGATAAAATATAAGTTGCTGAGGTTAGGACCACCAGGGACCCCAATGTTACTTAGGAAAGACTATGTCCATGTTTGATAAAATAATTTTCACGTATGCTTAGCACAGGTCGGTCCGTCCATTTATGGATTCTGTATAGGACTAATAAAAATAGGCCATCCCAGCACTCGGCTATGTCATTTATGTACATAAATGCATACAAAATATTAACTACTCGAGCTAAATTGCTGCATTGTCACCTTAAAGAACTATGCACCTGATTAATGTCTTGATGAGAGGGCGGAGGTGAAGGACGCAGCTCCTGATTCATTAAGAGACATATTCATCAGAAGCGTCTGATGGCTGGACAGCGCCTCCATGCGCTATGCCACTTACTGGAGGAAGATTTGTAGCGACCACCGCTGCTCATGATGAAGTTGCCAAACAGCAGTCATCACAACCCTGCCCACTTACCGATAAAAATGCCATTAGAAAGGAAAAAGTTGCAACATTTTTACATAGTCTTCAGTTGCATCCAAATTATACGATTGAGCATTTTATAACAGAATTCTGGAGTAAAAACTATGATGAATAGGGTCCTATGGGTTTTGTTCTGTTTAAGCTGAGTTGATGCAGGTCTGTGCTATGACGTCAATTCAAGTTAAACCCTTTTATCTACAGGTGCATCTCACTAAATTAGAATATCATCAAAAAGTTAATTTATTTCAGTTCTTCAATACAAAAAGTGAAAGTCATATTATATAGAGTCATTACACACCTGAACAAGGGATGTATAAGCGGGGCCCAATTGCAAGACTAGACAAGCAACAGAAGATTAGACCCCTAAAATATAACTTTTATTCGAATATGCTAAAAAGGACTCAGTAGTCACCATAACAACAAACACAAAAACAAGACAAAATGCCAGGGAACAGGGATAAGTCACACATCAGTCAGGAAGGATTACGGGCTCTATCTGTCCCTATTTTGTCCCTAAATTCTCTCCCTTGGGTCTCCTTAAATGCATATCTATGATGAATTGTCGGCTTCTTAATCTGTACGTTCACTTTTCTCTATCTTTTATTCACGATTGTGGTTTTTTAAATATAAAGATAGATATTTACCAGGGATATTAGGGACACCAACGTTGAGCGGGGGCGCCACGGAGCAAAAATTAGGGTGCCAACCTCCGCTGTCAGGAAGGGAGAGAATTTAGGGACAAAATAGGGACAGATAGAGCCCGTAATCCTTCCTGACTGATGTGTGACTTATCCCTGTTCCCTGGCATTTTGTCTTGTTTTTGTGTTTGTTGTTATGGTGACTACTGAGTCCTTTTTAGCATATTCGAATAAAAGTTATATTTTAGGGGTCTAATCTTCTGTTGGTTGTCTAATTGAGTCATTACACACAGAGTGATCTATTTCAAGTGTTTATTTCTGTTAATGTTGATGATTATGGCTTACAGCCAATGAAAACACAAAAGTCATTATCTCAGTAAATTAGAATACTTTATAACAGCTTGAAAAATTATTTTAAAATCTGAAATGTTATCCTACTGAAATGTATGGTCAGTAAATGCCCTCAATAATTGGTCTGGGATCCTTTTGCATCAATTACTGCATCAATGCGGCAATGTGGCATGGAGGCGATCAGCCTGTGGCACTGCTGAGGTGTTATGGAAGCCCAGATGGCTTTGATAGCAGCCTTCAGCTCGTCTGCATTGTTGGGTCTGGTGTCTCTCGTCTTCCTCTCGACAATACCCCATAGATTCTCTATAATAGATTCTCTATGGGGTTATGGTCAGGTGAGTTTTCTGCCAATCAAGCACAGTGATACTGTTGTGTGTAAACCAGGTACTGGTACTTTTGGCCGTGTGGACAGGGGCCAAGTCCTGCTTGAGAATGACATTTCCATCTCCAAAAAGCTTGTCGGCAGAGGGAAGCATGAAGTGCTGTAAAATGTCCTGGTAGACGGCTGCGCTGACTTTGGTCTTGATAAAACAGAGTGGACCTACACCAGCAGATGTCATGGCTCCTCAAACCATCACTGATTGTGGAAACTTCACACTAGACCTCCAGCAGCTTGGATTGTGGCCTCTCCACTCTTCCTCCAGACTCTGATACCTTGTGGAGTGTGTCAGTGACTGCCTTCTGGACATCTGTCAAGCCAGCAGTTTTCCCCATGATTGTGGAGCCTACTGAAACAGACTAAGGGACCTTGTTAAATGCTTAGGAAGCCTTTGCAGGTGTTTTTTGTTAATTATTCTAATTTACTGAGATAATGACTTTTGTGTTTTCATTGGCTGTAAGCCATAATCATCAACATTAACAGAAATAAACACTTGAAATAGATGACTCTGTCTGTAATGACTCTATATGAGTTTCACTTTTTGTATTGAAGAACTGAAATAAATTAACTTTTTGATGATATTCTAATTTAGTGAGATGCACCTGTATTTTTAGAATTATCACACCAGTACACCTGTTTTCTCATTTGCAAGACTTAAGTAAACCTTGTATGATATCTTTTTCATTTGTGAATGTCCTTATACTTTCAAGCAGAACCTAGCCACCCCACAATGCAATAACCCATCGATCAGTACAAGCCCTCCATTTTCCATGGATATCCATATTATGGACTGTGTATACGTTTCTTTTGCCTGAACTGCGCACCCCTCGGTGAAGACAGTGAGTTTTTTGGGGGCAGCTTATGGTCGGCTCAGGATATGAACACCCCCTGATCTGCTTGAAAATATAACTGAAATAAAATGTTGAGAAAAAATTTCAAATATCACGTTGACCCTTCAAGTCACTGTCTTGTAAATCTGTATCACTTCTACACAGAATAGGTGATTGGTCTGAAATCACTCGGGGTGTAAAGAGAATCTGTCATCACAGAATAACTAATCAAACCAATCGCAGCCCCTCAGTATATCATGGCACCCTGTTTCTTGATTGGCAGCTGTAGCTTTATAGACTCGAGTGGGGGTCTCAAACATTTGGCCACAGAGGCTGCTTCATGCAGGCCGCAGGCACCATACACCTTGAGGATTGTGGCACGTCAGCACTTTTTCAGTGGAACATATTGCAGGCGCCGTGCACAGACAAGCTCTTTGCTCAGCTATACCAATGCCAACTGTGGGTCAATCACAGGCCAGCAGCTAATGTCTGCAGGGGACCAGGATGGGAACAGTACTAGAAGATGAGGATCAGGATCTTGACATTACTGCAAAGAGACATTACTACAAAAAGGGGACCAGGAAGGGACACGTTACTGTGAGATAGGGAGCCGAATGGTGAGATTGCTACAAAAAGGGGACCAGGTAAGAGGATATTTCTACAAGATGGCCATGATGGGAGACAATAAAACAAGATGAGTACCATGACGGGGGACATAAGCACAAGATAGGAACCATGATGGGGACAACCCCACTAGGCCTGGTGGAGATCCTGGCACAGCTCCCCCGAGACCGGGAGTGTGCACAGACCGCGCTGGAGGGCCTCGCACGGAGGATGGCCCAGGTGCAGCGAGACACGCTGGCGGAGTGGAGCAAAGAGATGGCCCAGCAGACCGGAACCCGTCAGCGGAGCACGCCACCCGAGACGAGGAGACAGACCGCCTCTGAGGATGGAGCAGGAGGAGTGAAGGCCGGAGACGGCGCCGAGGAGGGAGCTGAACAGACGGAGGCAGGTAAAGGGGACGTCACTACCCCAAGCGGAGAAACCGTGAGCCTGCCCCAGCTCCCCGTCGCAGAGCCCGAAATTCCCCCTGCCGTGCCCGTCGCTGCACCGTCACCGCTCCAGACTAGGCCCCAAGCAGAAGCCGCGGCCGCGACCCCTGTGACTTCACGCGCCTCAACTCTGAGCGCGGCCAAGCAGGAAACACCACCGGCCTGGTCGCAGGGCCGAGCGCCCCCGGGCGCTGCAGTGCCAACAGCGCCCTCTACCTCCACCGTGCCACCGGCCTGGTCGCAGGGCCAAGTAACCCCGGGCGCCGCCGTCCTAACGGTGCCCTTTACCTTTAGGGTGCCCCAAGCCTGGTCGCAAGGCCTGGTCAACCCGGGCGCCGCTACCATCACCGCGCCCTCAACATCTCGAGTGCCGCACCTGGGTGAAGATCTATTTGCCCAGCACACGTGCCCGGATGGGCAGCCTTTTATATGGCCACAGGAGTACTACCAACTGGAACTCCAAAAAGCAAGGCCCCTGTGCGAGCCCCTGATTCCGGCTCCGAAGCCCGTCAGGAGAACCCCGCTCCCGCTGGAAGAAGTGTAGCACCCTGAGGATTCGGCTGCTACAGGAGTATTGCACCTCAGCCAGAGGTGTGATATTCCACTCCCGGGTAAGGATGGAGTGTGGAACTGAGCTCAGATAGCTGCATGCACTACATACATCCCATTTCCGAGGGACAGACCTATGGTACTCCCACTAGGAAAATGTGCAGGTACAACCGTGTCTGTCCCTGGCTGGAGTGGGAGGGGGGTGGAACATCCCAGTAGTGTAGGGGCAGATAGGGGGAGCAGTCTGGGTAGTGCTAGGAGCTCATTGGGTGCTGGTCACCTGAGCTCACACATAGAGGGAGTATATAAGGTGGGAACCATCTTAGAACAGGGTCAGACGTCAGTCAGTCAGTCAGCCAGTCAGTCTGTTTTAGTGAAGACTTTGCAGAGCAGTGGAGGAAAGCAGAGGAGCAGAGCAGCCCCAGGCCCAGAGAGAGAGAGGAGAAAGAAAGACCCAGAGGGGAAGAAAGAAGGAACTCTAAGAGCCCAAATTAAATCAAAGGGTGAAGAGTTGGCACAAGGGTACCGGATCCCAAACTGGTGGAGGGCACTTATCCTCAGCCAGAGACCGGAGGCCGTGGGCAGAATCTGCCACGGCCACCCACTATATCCACCCGGAAGGCAGACCACGCATAGGGTCAGGGAACCCAGAGACAAGGGTTTACCAACAAGAGGCCCGAGGGAGCCGGACTTAGGTGGATCCCTGGTGGGGAAGGCCAGAGACGAGGACAGGACAGAAAGGGAGCTCAGAACCACGCTCCAGAACTACTTGGGGGTTGGCCGAGTCCAGGACCTGGTGGACGCAGCACGGCTCGGGTGGTCACTCAAGGCCGGAGTGACCAGTACAAGAACAGCAGTAAGTAAAAACCCTGAACTGCAGAACCCGACTCTGACTCTCATTACCATCCTCACTGCACCTCCACAACCACCATCCTCTGCACCTGACCCCCTGAGGCCATACCCCTCCCGTTGGGGGTTATACTACCGAAGCTGCACAAACACCATCAGCCTCAGCGGACCCTGCTGCAGCGGCGGCCGTAGTGACCGCAATTCAACGGGTGGCGTAGTCGACATAAAGAACATCCAGTAACATCATAGGACTGCCACACACTGAGCTTGACACCCTGGGCACGGACCGGGTCACAGCCGCTCGGAGACTACAACCCCCATCTGATCCGGCTCCGGGTATTCCCCTAAAGAATATGGCTCAGGGGGCGCGTCAACTTTGGCGTAGTCGGCAGGATAACGTGCCCGCAACAACCGGGTACTGCGTGCCTGAAGAAAAGTTCACCGTTACCTCAAAAAGAAGTCTCCCGCCGGTTCCGGAGGGTCCCCGCCATCGGACCCCATCACAAGTCGATTCCCGCCGGTTGTCCGCCATTTGCAGCTTTTTCCCGCCATCTGCAGAGTTTCCCGCCACTGGGAGACGATTCCCGCCATTTCCAAAGATTTCCCGCCTTGGAAGAGCGGACGCCATTATGGGCGTGCCAGAGGATGGCAAGAGGCCGCCTCCCATCGTGGGCCAGGTCGAAGAATGGCGCCAAAAGCGGAAACCGCCCCCACCAACAGAGACTGTGATGCTGGAAGTGTCCATCAGCGTGAAGGAACTGCCCCTGGAGCTGACAATCACCAAGTTGCCCCGGGACCGCCCTCGAAGTGGGAGGAGACAGAACAAAAGAACGAAGATGGGTGCCGCCTGGAGCAGTCTGGAGACAGCGCACCCGGAGACAAGAAGCCTGGAGCAGAGTCCAGAGAAAGCTTACCCGGAGATGGAAGGCGAGGCGGGCAGCACCGACCCAGTGGTCAGGAGCCTGCTGGAAGCAACAAGTCCACTAGGCTTAGTGGAGATCCTAGCACAGCTCCCCCGAGATCGGGAGTGTGCACAGACTGCGCTGGAGGGCCTCGCACGGAGGATGGCCCAGGTGCAACGGGAGGCGTTGGCGGAGTGGAGCCGAGAGATGGCCCAGCAGACTGAAACCCGTCAGCGGAGCACGCCACCCGAGAAGAGGAGACAGACCGCCTCTGAGGATGGTGCAGGAGGACTCAAGGCCGGAGACGGCGCCGAGAAGGGAGCCGAACGAATGGAGGCAGGTAAAGGGGACGTCTTTACCCCAAACCGGGAAACCGCGTACCTGCCCCAGCTCCCCGTCGCAGAGCCCGAAGTACCCCCTGCCGTGCCCGTCGCTGCAACGTCACCGCCGCAGACTAGGCCTCAACCGGAAGCCGCGACCCCTGTGACGTCACGCGCCTCGACCCCGAGCGCGGCCAAACAGGAAACACCATCGGCCTGGTCGCAAGGCCTAGTACCCCCGGGCGCCGCAATACCAACAGCGCCCCCTACCTCCGCGGAGCCCCCGGCCTGGTCGCAGGGCCGAGTAACCCAGGGCGCCGCCGTCCTTACGGTGCCCTTTACTTTCAAGGTGCCCCAAGCCTGGTCGCAAGGCCTGGGCAACCCGGGCGCCGCTACCATCAACGCGCCCTCAACATCAAGAGTGCCGCACCTGGGTGAAGACCTGTTCGCCCAGCATACGTGCCCGGATGGGCAGCCCTTTGTCTGGCCAGAAGAATACATCCAGCTGGAGCTGCAAAAAGCAAGGGCCATGTGCGAACCCCTGATCCCGGCTCCAAAGCCCGTAAAGAGGATCTTGCCCCCGCTGGAAGAGACCCAGTTTGAGTGGGACCCCACCGGAGAAGATCTCATGGGGTTCACTCAGGAGACTCGGGCAGCCGCAGCGGAGCGTGCAGAGTGCTGCCGCCAGCAGCTCGAGGTCTTCGAGAGGGAGCGGAGAGAGAGGCGGGTCCGGGAACAGCAAGCCCAAATAAGGAGCGCGGAGCAGGAGAGCCGGACCAGGAGAGACCCCCGTGCAGCGCATGGTCCCCGTACCATCGGGACTGTGATAAAGTTCAACCTGCAGCATGGGTGGGGTTTCATCAGGGATCACCACACCCCCGGCGACGTCTTCGTGACCAGAAGAGACGTTGAGTCCCACCTACCGGAGGGACACAGAGGTCGTGACCTGTATATAGGGGACGAGGTCACCTTCACCCGGCACAAGTGTGCCAAAGGACCCTACGCCCTCCATGTGCATCGCCTGACGGAGGAGGAGCTGCGGTGTGAGGAGGAGCAAGAGGACCCGGACGGGTCTGAACCTGAAACGAATCAACCAACAAGAAAGAGCAGGAGGAAGCCGTAATTGAAGTACGGTATTGTGAGACTGTAAAATAGTTACCCGTCGGGGTACCAAAAACTGTTGCTGCTATTATAGTCCCCGTTGGGACCAGCGAATTGAACTGTTACCCGTGTGTCCCCTATCCATTACCTGGCCGAGGACTGAGAGCGGCCACTTTCCCTTGTATATAGTTGCGCTTCCTAAAGCGCCCCCTACTGGTTTTATAGGAAAGCCGTATTTATTCTTCAAGAGACAATTGCACTTTTCCCGGTCACAAGTTGCACCGTGACCGGAGGAACCAGAAGCAAGAAGAGTTTGCCAGAATGTTGTTTATGAAAAGTTTAATATGAAAAGTTTTAATGCTGCTAATATATGACGTTTTATATGTTTTATTATGTTGATGTTTATGAAAAAAAAAAAATTGTATGTTTTGGTGTTTTGTTTCCTTACAGCCCGAGGACGTGCTGTGGTTTACCAGGGGGGAATGTAGCACCCTGAGGATTCGGCTGCTACAGGAGTATTGCACCTCAGCCAGAGGTGTGATATTCCACTCCCGGGTAAGGATGGAGTGTGGAACTGAGCTCAGATAGCTGCATGCACTACATACATCCCATTTCCGAGGGACAGACCTATGGTACTCCCACTAGGAAAATGTGCAGGTACAACCGTGTCTGTCCCTGGCTGGAGTGGGAGGGGGGTGGAACATCCCAGTAGTGTAGGGGCAGATAGGGGGAGCAGTCTGGGTAGTGCTAGGAGCTCATTGGGTGCTGGTCACCTGAGCTCACACATAGAGGGAGTATATAAGGTGGGAACCATCTTAGAACAGGGTCAGACGTCAGTCAGTCAGTCAGCCAGTCAGTCTGTTTTAGTGAAGACTTTGCAGAGCAGTGGAGGAAAGCAGAGGAGCAGAGCAGCCCCAGGCCCAGAGAGAGAGAGGAGAAAGAAAGACCCAGAGGGGAATAAAGAAGGAACTCTAAGAGCCCAAATTAAATCAAAGGGTGAAGAGTTGGCACAAGGGTACCGGATCCCAAACTGGTGGAGGGCACTTATCCTCAGCCAGAGACCGGAGGCCGTGGGCAGAATCTGCCACGGCCACCCACTATATCCACCCGGAAGGCAGACCACGCATAGGGTCAGGGAACCCAGAGACAAGGGTTTACCAACAAGAGGCCCGAGGGAGCCGGACTTAGGTGGATCCCTGGTGGGGAAGGCCAGAGACGAGGACAGGAAAGAAAGGGAGCTCAGAACCACGCTCCAGAACTACTTGGGGGTTGGCCGAGTCCAGGACCTGGTGGACGCAGCACGGCTCGGGTGGTCACTCAAGGCCAGAGTGACCAGTACAAGAACAGCAGTAAGTAAAAACCCTGAACTGCAGAACCCGACTCTGACTCTCATTACCATCCTCACTGCACCTCCACAACCACCATCCTCTGCACCTGACCCCCTGAGGCCATACCCCTCCCGTTGGGGGTTATACTACCGAAGCTGCACAAACACCATCAGTGTCAGCGGACCCTGCTGCAGCGGCGGCCGTAGTGACCGCAATTCAACGGGTGGCGTAGTCGACATAAAGAACATCCAGTAACATCATAGGACTGCCACACACTGAGCTTGACACCCTGGGCACGGACCGGGTCACAGCCGCTCGGAGACTACAACCCCCATCTGATCCGGCTCCGGGTATTCCCCTAAAGAATATGGCTCAGGGGGCGCGTCAGAAGCACAGTTCGAGTGGGACCCCACCGGAGAAGACCTCATGGGGTTCACCCAAGAAACACGGGCAGCCGCAGCGGAGCGTGTGGAGTGCTGCCGCCAGCAGTTGGCAGTCTTCGAGCGAGAACGGAGAGAGAGGCGGGTCCGTGAGCAGCAGATGCAGATACGGAGCGCGGAGCAGAAGAGCCGGAACAGGAGAGACCCCCGTGCAGCTCATGGTCCCCGTACCACCGGGACTGTGATTAAATTTCAATTGCAGCACGGTTGGGGCTTCATAAGAGACCATCATACCCCCGGCGACGTCTTTGTCACCCGCAGAGACGTAGAAAGCCATCTGCCGGAGGGACACAGAGGTCGTGACCTATATGTAGGGGATGAGGTCACCTTTACCCGGCACAAGTGTGCCAAAGGACCCTACGCTCTCCATGTACACCGGCTGACGGAGGAGGAGCTGCGGTGTGAGGAGGAGCAAGAGGACCCGGACGGGTCTGAAGCTTACCAGCAAGAAGGAGCAGGAGGAAGCAGTCATTAAAGTACGGTAAAGAGAGACTGTATATAGTTACCCGTCGGGGTACCAGAACTGTTGCTGCTTTAAATATGTTCCCCGTTGGGACAAGTGTGAACTTTAACCCGTGTATCCCTATTCCCACTGACCGAGGACTGAGAGCGGCCACACCTCCATTGTATATAGTTGCGCTTTCTAAGGCGCCCCCTACTGGTTTTATAGGAAAGCTGAGTTTTTCAAGAAGAGACTGTGCACTTTACCCGGTCACAAGTCGCACCGTGGCCGGAGGAACAAGAAAAAAGTTTTATGATATATGATGTTTTATATGTTGATGTGTTATGAAAAAAAAAAAAAAAAATTGTATGTTTTTGGATGTTTTATTCTCTTACAGCCCGAGGACGTGCTGTGATTTACCAGGGGGGAATGTAGCACCCTGAGGACTCGGCTGCTACAGGGGTATTACACCTCAAGCCAGAGGTGTGGTATTCCACTCCCGGGTAAGGATGGAGTGTGGAACTGAGCTCAGTAGGCTGCATGCACTACATACATCCCATTTCCGGGGGACAGATCGATGGTACTCCCACTAGATATATGTGCAGGTACGACAGTGTCTGTCCCTGGCTGGAGTGGGAGGGGGGTGGAACATCCCAGTAGTGTAGGGGCAGATAGGGGGAGCAGTCTGGGTAAAGATAGGAGCTCATTGGGTGCTGGTCACCTGAGCTCACACATAGAGGGAGTATATAAGGTGGGAACCATCTTAGAACAGGGTCAGACAGTGAGACAGTCAGTCTTGTGTAGAGCAGAGGAGAAGAGCAGAGAAGCTCAGCCAGCTCCAAGGCCAAGAGAGAGAGAGAGGAGAAAAGAAGGACCCAGAGGGGAAAGAAGAAGGAACCCCAAGAACCTAAAATCAGACCAGAAGGGTGAAGGGTTGGCAACTCGGGTACCGGATCCCAAGCTGGCAGAGGCAAAGCACACCTTAGCCAGGAACCGGAGGTCGTGGGCAGGATCTGCCACGACCCTCACTAAATCCACTGAGAAGGCACACCGAGTATAGGGTCAGGGAACCCAGAGAAAAGGTTTAACCAACAAGAGACCCGAGGGAGCCGGACATAAGTGGATCCCTGGTGGGAACGGCCGTAGAAAGGAAAGTCAGAAAGGGAGCTCAGGATCACGCTCCAGAATTGCTTGGGAGTTGGCCGAGTCCAGGACCTGGTGGACGCAGCACGGCTCGGGTGGTCACTCATGGCCAGAGTGACCAAAAGAACAGCAGTAAGTAAAAACCCTGAACTGCACAGCCCGACTCTGAGTCTTCTTACCATCCACACTGCACCTCCACAACCACCATCCTCTACATCTGACCCCTTGAGGCTATACCCCTCCCGTTGGGGGTTATACTACCACAGCTGCACACATACCACCAGCCTCAGCGGACCCTTCTGCAGCGGCGGCCGTAGTGACCGCAAATCAACGGGTGGCGTAGTCGACACAAAGAACATCCAACAACATCTGCAAGGACTGCCACACACTGAGTTTGACACCCTGGGCACGGACCGGGTCACCGCCACTCGGAGACTACAACCCCCATCTGATCCGGCTCCGGGTATCCCCAAACAGCACTGGCCCAGGGGGCGCGTCAACTTTGGCGTAGTCGGCAGGATCTCGTGCCCGCAACAACCGGGTACTGCGTGCCTGAAGAAAAGTTCACATTTACCTCAAAAAGAAGTCTCCCGCCGGTTCCGGAGGGTCCCCGCCATCGGACCCCATCACAGGTCGTTTCCCGCCGGTTGCCCGCCATTTGCAGCTTTTTCCCGCCATCCACGGAGTTTCCCGCCACTGGGAGACGATTCCCGCCATTTCAGAAGATTTCCCGCCTTGGAAGAGCGGACGCCATTATGGGCGTGCCAGAGGGTGGCAAGAGGCCACCTCCCATCGTGGGCCAGGTCGAAGAATGGCGCCAAAAGCGGAAACCGCCCCCACCAACAGAGACTGTGATGCTAGAGGTGTCCATCAGCGTGAGGGAACTGCCCCTGGAACTGACAATCACCAAGTTGCCCCGGGACCATCCTCAATGTGGGCGGAGACAGAACAAAAGAGAAAAGATGGGTGCAGCCTGGAGGAGTCTGGAGAGAGCGCACCCGGAGACAAGAAGTCTGGAGAGGAGTATGGAGAAAGCACACCCGGAGATGGAGGGAGAGACAGGCAGCACCGACCCAGTGGTCAGGAGCCTGCTGCAAGCGACAACCCCACTAGGCCTGGTGGAGATCCTGGCACAGCTCCCCCGAGACCGGAAGTGTGCACAGACCGCGCTGGAGGGCCTCGCACGGAGGATGGCCCAGGTGCAGCGAGACACGCTGGCGGAGTGGAGCAAAGAGATGGCCCAGCAGACCGGAACCCGTCAGCGGAGCACGCCACCCGAGACGAGGAGACAGACCGCCTCTGAGGATGGAGCAGGAGGAGTGAAGGCCGGAGACGGCGCCGAGGAGGGAGCTGAACAGACGGAGGCAGGTAAAGGGGACGTCACTACCCCAAGCGGAGAAACCGTGAGCCTGCCCCAGCTCCCCGTCGCAGAGCCCGAAATTCCCCCTGCCGTGCCCGTCGCTGCACCGTCACCGCTCCAGACTAGGCCCCAAGCAGAAGCCGCGGCCGCGACCCCTGTGACGTCACGCGCCTCAACTCTGAGCGCGGCCAAGCAGGAAACACCACCGGCCTGGTCGCAGGGCCAAGCGCCCCCGGGCGCTGCAGTGCCAACAGCGCCCTCTACCTCCACCGTGCCACCGGCCTGGTCGCAGGGCCAAGTAACCCCGGGCGCCGCCGTCCTAACGGTGCCCTTTACCTTTAGGGTGCCCCAAGCCTGGTCGCAAGGCCTGGTCAACCCGGGCGCCGCTACCATCACCGCGCCCTCAACATCTCGAGTGCCGCACCTGGGTGAAGATCTATTTGCCCAGCACACGTGCCCGGATGGGCAGCCTTTTATATGGCCACAGGAGTACTACCAACTGGAACTCCAAAAAGCAAGGCCCCTGTGCGAGCCCCTGATTCCGGCTCTGAAGCCCGTCAGGAGAACCCCGCTCCCGCAGGAAGAAGCACAGTTCGAGTGGGACCCCACCGGAGAAGACCTCATGGGGTTCACCCAAGAAACACGGGCAGCCGCAGCGGAGCGTGTGGAGTGCTGCCGCCAGCAGTTGGCAGTCTTCGAGCGAGAATGGAGAGAGAGGCGGGTCCGTGAGCAGCAGATGCAGATACGGAGCGCGGAGCAGAAGAGCCGGAACAGGAGAGACCCCCGTGCAGCTCATGGTCCCCGTACCACCGGGACTGTGATTAAATTTCAATTGCAGCACGGTTGGGGCTTCATAAGAGACCATCATACCCCCGGCGACGTCTTTGTCACCCGCAGAGACGTAGAAAGCCATCTGCCGGAGGGACACAGAGGTCGTGACCTATATGTAGGGGATGAGGTCACCTTTACCCGGCACAAGTGTGCCAAAGGACCCTACGCTCTCCATGTACACCGGCTGACGGAGGAGGAGCTGCGGTGTGAGGAGGAGCAAGAGGACCCGGACGGGTCTGAAGCTTACCAGCAAGAAGGAGCAGGAGGAAGCCGTCATTAAAGTACGGTAAAGAGAGACTGTATATAGTTACCCGTCGGGGTACCAGAACTGTTGCTGCTTTAAATATGTTCCCCGTTGGGACAAGTGTGAACTTTAACCCGTGTGTCCCTATTCCCACTGACCGAGGACTGAGAGCGGCCACACCTCCATTGTATATAGTTGCGCTTTCTAAGGCGCCCCCTACTGGTTTTATAGGAAAGCTGAGTTTTTCAAGAAGAGACTGTGCACTTTACCCGGTCACAAGTCGCACCGTGGCCGGAGGAACAAGAAAAAAGTTTTATGATATATGATGTTTTATATGTTGATGTGTTATGAAAAAAAAAAAAAAAATTGTATGTTTTTGGATGTTTTATTCTCTTACAGCCCGAGGACGTGCTGTGATTTACCAGGGGGGAATGTAGCACCCTGAGGACTCGGCTGCTACAGGGGTATTACACCTCAAGCCAGAGGTGTGGTATTCCACTCCCGGGTAAGGATGGAGTGTGGAACTGAGCTCAGTAGGCTGCATGCACTACATACATCCCATTTCCGGGGGACAGATCGATGGTACTCCCACTAGATATATGTGCAGGTACGACAGTGTCTGTCCCTGGCTGGAGTGGGAGGGGGGTGGAACATCCCAGTAGTGTAGGGGCAGATAGGGGGAGCAGTCTGGGTAAAGATAGGAGCTCATTGGGTGCTGGTCACCTGAGCTCACACATAGAGGGAGTATATAAGGTGGGAACCATCTTAGAACAGGGTCAGACAGTGAGACAGTCAGTCTTGTGTAGAGCAGAGGAGAAGAGCAGAGAAGCTCAGCCAGCTCCAAGGCCAAGAGAGAGAGAGAGGAGAAAAGAAGGACCCAGAGGGGAAAGAAGAAGGAACCCCAAGAACCTAAAATCAGACCAGAAGGGTGAAGGGTTGGCAACTCGGGTACCGGATCCCAAGCTGGCAGAGGCAAAGCACACCTTAGCCAGGAACCGGAGGTCGTGGGCAGGATCTGCCACGACCCTCACTAAATCCACTGAGAAGGCACACCGAGTATAGGGTCAGGGAACCCAGAGAAAAGGTTTAACCAACAAGAGACCCGAGGGAGCCGGACATAAGTGGATCCCTGGTGGGAACGGCCGTAGAAAGGAAAGTCAGAAAGGGAGCTCAGGATCACGCTCCAGAATTGCTTGGGAGTTGGCCGAGTCCAGGACCTGGTGGACGCAGCACGGCTCGGGTGGTCACTCATGGCCAGAGTGACCAAAAGAACAGCAGTAAGTAAAAACCCTGAACTGCACAGCCCGACTCTGAGTCTTCTTACCATCCACACTGCACCTCCACAACCACCATCCTCTACATCTGACCCCCTGAGGCTATACCCCTCCCGTTGGGGGTTATACTACCACAGCTGCACACATACCACCAGCCTCAGCAGACCCTTCTGCAGCGGCGGCCGTAGTGACCGCAAATCAACGGGTGGCGTAGTCGACACAAAGAACATCCAACAACATCTGCAAGGACTGCCACACACTGAGTTTGACACCCTGGGCACGGACCGGGTCACCGCCACTCGGAGACTACAACCCCCATCTGATCCGGCTCCGGGTATCCACAAACAGCACTGGCCCAGGGGGTGCGTCAATTATACAAGATTACAACCACAATTCATGAAGAAACAAATTTTGCATGCCAGTATTTAATAAAATGTGAGAGGTAGAAAGCTTTTTTTTTGTTAAATTAAAAAATTTGTTTGTTTTTTATATTATCACTTTTCATAGTTTAAAAACTTACACAAAGCTCTGATTGTTCATGTTTGATAAAATTTTACTTTTCTTGTTTGTCCACCAGTCCTGGTCAGCACCAGCATTATGAAGAGCGGCTGGACATTATCATAATTTATATCACAAATGTGGCAGAAATGATCACATAAATGTTGTCTAGCTCCGCCCACTCTTCAGAAATGTCGCTGCTGTGGCTGGGACTGGTGGAAATACAGTAAAAGTCAAATTTGGGCAAAACTGAACAATCAGTGCTGTTTGTAATTATGTATGTCACAAAAAGTGACAATACATACATACATTTATAATTCCTATGCCATGAGATTGGAATCTATGAGGAGCTCCTGGAACTAACTCCATTCTGGAGGTTTCAGTCATGAGCCGTCTAGATTGGATTTGATCCTATGAGGACATCGCTCCAGCAACTCCATTCTACTCAGGTCACCAATGAACTGTACAGAATAGAGGCTACAGGGAGATCATCTAAAAATCCACACCGATCTAGATGGCTCACTAGTGAATCAGATAGAATGGAGTTGCTCAAATGAGGTCCTCAAAAAATCCACTCCAATCTATACGGCTCACTAGTGAATCAGCTAGAATGGAGTTGCTCAAATGAGGTCCTCAACAAATCCACTCCAATACAATGTTGTAAATTATGAGGACTCTGTTGCTGCGCTCTGTTATGTTTCTCCCTGCGAAGCTCCGCTCACTCTTTGAAAAACTCGATTCCAGTCACCTCAGCACCAAACAGTACAGTTTGGAGGCTACAGTGAGATCCTCAAGAAATCCACTCCGATCTATACGGCTCACTAGTGAATCAGCTAGAATGGAGTTGCTAAAATGAGGTCCTCAAAAAATCCACTCCAATACAATGTTCTAAATTATGAGGACTCTGTTGCTGCGCTCTGTTATGTTTCTCCCTGCGAAGCTCCGCTCACTCTTTGAAAAACTCGATTCCAGTCACCTCAGCACCAAACAGTACAGTTTGGAGGCTACAGGGAGATCCTCAAAATACCCACTCCGATCTAGATGGTTCACTAGTGAATCAGCTAGAATGGAGTTACTAAAATGAGGTCCTCAAAAAATCCACTCCGATCTAGACGGCTCACTAGTGAATCAGCTAGAATGGAGTTACTAAAATGAGGTCCACAAAAAATCCACTCCGATCTACACGGCTCACTAGTGAAACAGCTAGAATGGAGTTGCTCAAATGAGGTCCTCAAAAAATCCACTCCAATACAATGTTGTAAATTATGAGGACTGTGTTGCTGCGCTCTGTTATGTTTCTCCCTGCGAAGCTCCGCTCACTCTTTGAAAAACTCAATTCCAGTTGTGTCACCCTGGCCTGGATGCCACAAGTGTAATTAAAGCTGTGTCTGAGAGCAAGGGGGAGGTTCTCTGGTCAGGGGAACATTAGCATGCAATGCCTCCTGTCTCAGGCCAGTAGGGGGAGCAGGCTGCCCCTATAAAAGCTGGTACTGGGGGCAGGGCTTGAGAGAACTTGATGGCCTGTCTCAGCACTGAGACTTGTCCCAGAGCAGAGCAGGGACAGACAGTTGCACTGCACCTAAGAGGAAGTGTGGCAGGAGGAGAGCCACAAGCCAGAGACAAGAGGCGAAGAGAGCCTGTCTTGGCAGATAAAAGACTTACTTTACCAGACTTTGGTGTCTGAGGCTGGGAGGATTCCACATTCTCCAGCAGATAACCAGTTCGCAAGGGACTGTATATTCCTTGGCCTAAGAAGCCTGGAGGCCCTGCCACAACCGAAGGGACCAGTAAAGCCGTACAAGGCTGGGAGCAGAAAGGAACCCACGTCGCAGGCCATACAGGCGAGAATACACGGAAAGCTCGGAAACGTGGGCTGTTACCCTATAACGAGGAGAAAGCCAGAAGGAGCGCAGAAGCACGGTAGGCCTACACCCTCACCCTGACCAGGGCTAATTTCCCCGTTGCTCTCAGACATCCAGGTCCCCTCCTAGCCGGGACTGTTTATGGGTCAGTTTACCTGTTTTAGTAAAGACCCTGGACTGCAACTTGTTGTCTGTGTGCTCCTTGCTCCTCCAGCACTATCGGCACCGGGACTCTCACTACCATCACTCCCACCATCCACCACACTGCCCTGGGGCCGCACTCTTCCCGTGGGGAGTCACACCATCCCAGCTGCATATATCATCAGCCCCAGCGGTCTGCCCTGCAGCGGCGGTTCCTAATGACCGCAAATCCACGGGTGGCGTAGTCGGACATAATCAATAGCACATAACGGACTACCACTGGCCTGACCACCCTGAGCCACGGAACCGGGTTGCCACTACTACCCCCATCGTTCCCTATTGCCCGGATCTGAGTGCCCCACGGCCCAGGGGGCGAGTCACAGTCACTTCAGCACCTGTACAGTTTGGAGGCTACAGGGAGATCCTCAACATACCCACTCCGATCTAGACGGCTCACTAGTGAATCAGCTAGAATGGAGTTGCTCAAATGAGGTCCTCAAAAAATCCACTCCAATACAATGTTGTAAATTATGAGGACTGTCGGCTGTACTCTGCTATGTTTTTCCCCGCGAGGCTACAGGGGGCGAGTCAGCTTTGGCGTAGTCGGCAGGATTTCGTGCCCGCAACCACCGGGTACTGTGTGCCTGAAAAAGACTTTTGTAACTTACCTGTGGCGAAGTTTCCCGCCATCCGGAGCCGATTCCCGCCATCAGACGCCATCTTGGACCGTTTCTCGCCGTTTTCTGCCGTCTTCCCGCCATCCGCAGCTGCTTCCCGCCATCAGACGCCATCTTCAGGACGCCGCGCGGGAAGAAGAGGGGCGTGGACGTCAAAACCGCGTGAGATCCGAAGCTCCGCCCCACGCACCGACGCTGCGCAAGGTCCTGGAAGGGAGAGAGAGCGACGCTGACGTCATCGAAGCGCGACGCCAGGTACTCGTCCATAGCAGCAGCAGTGGAGCCGCGGCCTACAGAAGAGGTTCGTCGGAAGGTAGGCCACGCTTAACTAGGGGGGGAGAAAGATGTCGTATACAGAGGCGCCCACTACCACCAACGCAGCTGCAGCAGCGGTGATGCCCTTTTCCCTGCCCTACATCCCTGGAGCGGCCTGGCTGCCCAAATACTCAGGGGAGCCCCATGCCCTAACTGACTTCAAGGAAAGGCTATACAGTTTGTTCCAAGTTTACCCCCTGACAGAGGAACAGAAGGTCAGCATATTAACAGGGCAGTTAACTGGCGAAGCCCAGAGGGAGGTAAAATCATGGCCCACTAAGGAGAAAAGAACTGTGAAGGGTATTCTGGCCCGGCTGCGGGGTACCTTTGACACACGTACCTCCGCTGAAATTAAAATGAGGTTCTATGGGTGTAAGCAGCGGGCACAGGACAGCATCAGAGACTATGCCCTAAATCTGCAGGAAGCCCTGAGGGCTATTCAACAAACTGACCCTGGCAGTGTGCAGGAAAAGGATAAGCTGCTAACAGAACAATTCATAGAAGGTCTGCTGTCTAGCGCCCACAGGGCCCAACTGCGCCTCATGTTCTTTCAGAACCCCGACCTGACCTTTGCCCAATTTAAGGACAGGGCCATAAGGGTGCTCCGTGAATCTGCAACCAGTGGCGCTATAAACCCCCGGCGCCCTGCTCTCACCAACCACCAGGAGGCGGCGCCCTCCTCTATGGATCCCGTGGGGGCTGATGCACAGGCCCTGAACCAAGCCCCGTCGAAAGACCTGCACCACCAAGTTCAGGAGCTGACCAGGAGCGTCGCGGCATTGACCAGGACCGTCCAGGCGTTGCAAGTGGACCCGTCAAGACCCATCGAGCTGGCTTCAAGTCCGGAGGATGTCCCGTGGCGTCGACAGAGGAGGATCCAGTCGTTCCGAGGGAGGCCCACAGACCGCTACGCAGAGGGTGGACAGCCCATTTGCCGTCGATGCAACCAGCCCGGACACATTTCCAGGTACTGTAATTTAAACGGGTCCAACCTGGGGCAGAGGGCCAACCCGCAGGCATAAGATCACCAGGCCCTTACAATTGGCGTAATAAGGACGTTGGGGGGCGCCCGGTTTTACCCGTGGTGCTGGACGGTATCCCCATGAGCGCCTTGCTGGATACTGGGTCACAAGTAACCACTATCCCTTATGTACTTTTTAAGCAGCATTGGACTGATGCTGATATCACACGGTATCCAGACAGTAACTTGAGCATCATCGCCAGTAATGGCTTACCCGTGCCGCAGATGGGGTTCAAGGAGATGACCATTAAAATTGGTAAAGTTGAACTACCGACACAGGGAGTGATTATTGTGGACATTGACCGTCGTGAAAGTCACCCTAAAATAACTGTGGGTACTAACGTGATTGAAAATTGTCTTTCAGAGGTAATTGTAATCTTACAACTGGTGGCGGTGAATGCTAGTTCCAGCCAACAGAGAGTCCTCAACAAGGAGATAAAAGCCCTGATGAGACGGCAGCAGGTAGAACTGTCTGGTGGTGAGATCGGTAGCGTAAGACTGAGTGACCCATTCCCCATTTCCATGCCTCCCAAAAGTGAAATGATGATCTGGTGTCGGACTGCAATCGGGTTGAGAGGTAGAGACTACCAAGCCATGGTAGAACCCGTGTACTCAGACAGCAGGCCCACCATTTTGACAGCCCGGGGGGTGGTTGATGTCTGTCATGGGAGGGTGCCCATCCGCATTCTCAACATTGGGGAGAGGGAGGTACACTTACCCAGGTACGCTACACTCGCCAAGCTGTTTGTGGTCGAACACAAAGCTATCAGGGCCGTGGAACCCTTGCCTCCATCTCCTCAGGCGGAGGGTAATGGCTCCCAGAAACAAAAGGAGGACTGGTGCCAGAAACTCCACGTGGGTGCTAACTCCACTCCCCTGCACCAAGAACAAGGAGTCTACCGGGTGGTACAGGAGTACGAGAGAGTCTTTAGTAAGCACCCGCTAGACTTCGGCAGAGTAAAAGGGATAGAACACCACATCCCCACAGGGAGCCACCCACCAATAAAAGAGAGACACAGACCTGTACCCCCTGCACATTATCAGAACGCAAAGGGCATGCTAAGAGAAATGAAAGAAGCTGGGGTCATTCGAGATAGCTGTAGCCCCTGGGCAGCCCCCTTGGTTCTGGTGAAAAAGAAAGACGGCACCATGAGAATGTGCGTGGACTATAGACAAATCAACCGTATCACCCACAAAGACGCATATCCGCTGCCTAGAATAGAGGAGTCTTTAGCCGCACTAAAATCAGCTAACTTCTTTTCTACTTTGGACCTTACTAGCGGGTACTGGCAGGTTCCTGTGGCAGAGGCTGACAAAGAGAAGACCGCCTTCACCACCCCGATGGGACTGAGCGAATTCAACTGCATGCCTTTCGGGCTCTGCAATGCACCAGGGACCTTCCAGCGGCTGATGGAATGCTGTCTAGGGCACCAAAACTTCGAGACGGTTCTCCTTTACCTGGACGACGTGATCGTCTATTCGAAGACCTACGAGGACCACCTAAAACACCTGGCCGAGGTGTTCGAAGCCCTGGCAGGCTATGGCCTGAAGGTGAAACCATCGAAGTGTCACCTGCTGAAACCGAAGGTCCAGTATCTAGGGCACGTGGTAAGCGCGGAAGGAGTGGCCCCCGACCCTGACAAGGTCACGGCAATCAAGAGCTGGCCAAGCCCCTCGAACATTAAAGAGGTGAGACAGTTTCTCGGGTTGGTAGGCTACTACCGAAGGTTCATCCCCGGGTTCACTAAGATGGCAGCTCCTATGCAGGACCTCCTGATCGGACAGTCTAAGTCCAGAAGTCAAAAGCCACCCTTCAAGCGGGATAAACCGGAAGAGGAGTCCTTCCGCCAGCTAAAGATGGCCCTCACGGGGGATGAGATCCTGGCCTACCCTGATTACGGCCAGCCTTTCATTCTCCACACAGATGCCAGTAATGTGGGACTGGGAGCCGTACTGTCCCAAAACCAACAGGGCAGAGAAAGGGTGAACGCGTACGCCAGCCGGAAGCTGAGGCCCACCGAGAGGAACCCGGAGAATTACAGCTCCTTCAAGATAGAATTCTTGGTGGTGGTGTGGGCCGTGACGGAACGCTTCAAGCATTACCTGGCCTCCGCAAAGTTCACCGTGTACACGGACAACAACCCGTTGACACACCTGGACAATGCAAGACTGGGTGCCCTAGAACAGCGGTGGATGGCCCGTCTCTCCAACTATGACTTCGTGATCAAGTACCGGGCAGGCAAAATCAATGCCAACGCGGACGCCCTATCAAGGATGCCTCACTTACCTGAAGGTGATGAAGACCCAGAAGAGCTGGAGGAGGTAGAACTCCCCGCGTTTCACCGGTATGGAGCCGCTCAATACTCTCACCGCGTGAAGGAGGAGGATCTAACAACCGTGATGATCAATCCCCTACCTCACCACAGCTGGGCCGAGACCCAAGATAGTGACCCTGCAATCCGCCTGGTGAAAGATCTGCTGACCCGGAAAGACGCCCGCTTAGATCCAGATGCCCCAGAGGAAGCCAAGCAGCTATGGAAAGAGAAGAGCAAGCTGTTCCTCTACGAAGGCAAGTTGTGCAGAAGGATTGTCAACCACCGGACGCACGAGCTGACCTGGCAAGTCGTGGTCCCAAGGCGAGATGCAGCTATGGTCCTGGGGGCTTACCATGACAGAGCGGGGCTCTTCGGTTGGAAGAAACTGGAGTTCCTGCTAAGAGGAAGATTCTTTTGGGTCGGCATGAGAGGTGCTGTAGAAAAATGGTGCAGAGACTGTGGCCCTTGTCACCTAAGGAGGAAGGACCGCACCAGCCAGAAGACACCCTTGAGGCCCATCGTCACCACGCAGCCTCTTGAGCTGGTAGCTCTAGACCATGTCAAGTTGGCTCCAAGCCGGTCAGGGTACATCTACGCCCTGACAATCGTGGACCACTATTCCCATTTTCTCGTGGTGGTCCCGGTAAAAGACTTGACAGCCCAAACAGCGGCCAGAGCCTTCCAGCAATATTTCTGCCGTCCACACGGGTATCCGGAACAGGTCCTGACAGACCAGGGTCCTGCGTTCGAGGCTGAAATCTTCCAGGAGTTCTGCAACCTCTATGGCTGTAAGAAGATTCGTACAACGCCTTACCACCTCCAAACCAACGGGATGTGTGAGAAGATGAACAATATAGTCATTGATCTCCTGAAGACCTTGCCCCTGGAGGAACGCAGCCTGTGGCCAGAAAAACTGCCGGACCTGATAGACCTATACAACAATATCCCGGTGAATGCTACAAACTGCACCCCGGCTTACCTGATGCGAGCTAGACCAGGTAAGCTGCCCGTAGACCTGGAGATGGGAGTCCTAATACCTGAGGACACCTCCCCGGATGCGGACTGGGATACGGAAAGGCAACTGCAGTACAAGAAGGTACAGGAGAGTGTGGAGAAGAGCCTGGCCCAGGTGAGAGAGAGGCAAGAAAAACTCTTCAACCAACACGCCCCTGCTGGTCCCCTAGAACCTGGTGAGCAAGTCCTGAAGCGGAAGAGAAGGCTACATAAGTTGGACGACCAGTGGGAAAGGGAACCCTACACCGTACTGCAGTCTGACCACGACAACCCAAAGGTGTGCGTAATCACCAAGGACGGAGGAGAAACCACTAGTGTCGTCTCCAGAGACCACCTCAAAAGGTGCCCCGAGCAACTCCGTAGTGCAGAAGAGGATCAGAGTGACCTTGAACCCGCAGAGGTCAAGGAAGAAATGATCAGCACCGTTCTCGGAGAGTTCCCTCAGTCCTGGACTCGCATAAATGATGCCATAGTGGTACCTGTCCTGCATTTCCTGCAACCGGCACAGCAACAACCAACACCAGAGCCGGAAGGTGAAGAGGAGCAAGCGGTTCCAGAGGCAGAAGAGCCTGTACCAGCAGCCCAGGAGAGTCAACCCTCTGCTGACAGTGAGCCTGCCATGCCTGCGGTAAGCCAAAGGACCCGCAGACAGCTGCCTGCCCTACCTGTACACCCAGCTGGTAGCTGTACCCCTAACGCTAGTGGGGAAAGCCAGGTTGGTCCACCACCAGACAGTGGGCTAAGGAGGTCAACCAGGAGCACAAAGGGGCAGATACCGCTCGCTGGAAAATATAGAGCGCGCTAAGATTGTAAATAACCCTGTTGCCAAATGTTGAATTGTTTGCCAAGTTACATGCATGTCTGGTAATTCTGTGTTTCAGTTTCTTGCAGCTACCGTAAGGACTCACAGGTTATGGACTTTTTATAACCAGGACCTTGTATGGACTGCGTTCGGAGCCTAACCCAGGAATGAACTAAGACTGTAAAGGACTTGGGGTAGGACAGACCCCCACCTGGTTAAGGCTCCCCGTTGTATTGGTGATATGGACACCCGGTCAAAGACCACACTGTGACCTTAAGAACTCAATCTGTGCGTCACTTTCCTGATAATGTTTTATAGTTATGCATATTGTCTTTGTTTACTGTTTAGTCCCGGAGTACTAAATTTTACTAGGGGGGAATGTGTCACCCTGGCCTGGATGCCACAAGTGTAATTAAAGCTGTGTCTGAAAGCAAGGGGGAGGTTCTCTGGTCAGGGGAACATTAGCATGCAATGCCTCCTGTCTCAGGCCAGTAGGGGGAGCAGGCTGCCCCTATAAAAGCTGGTACTGGGGGCAGGGTTAGAGAGAACTTGATGGCCTGTCTCAGCACTGAGACTTGTCCCAGAGCAGAGCAGGGACAGACAGTTGCACTGCACCTAAGAGGAAGTGTGGCAGGAGGAGAGCCACAAGCCAGAGACAAGAGGCGAAGAGAGCCTGTCTTGGCAGATAAAAGACTTACTTTACCAGACTTTGGTGTCTGAGGCTGGGAGGATTCCACATTCTCCAGCAGATAACCAGTTCGCAAGGGACTGTATATTCCTTGGCCTAAGAAGCCTGGAGGCCCTGCCACAACCGAAGGGACCAGTAAAGCCGTACAAGGCTGGGAGCAGAAAGGAACCCACGTCGCAGGCCATACAGGCGAGAATACACGGAAAGCTCGGAAACGTGGGCTGTTACCCTATAACGAGGAGATAGCCAGAAGGAGCGCAGAAAGCACGGTAGGCCTACACCCTCACCCTGACCAGGGCCAATTTCCCCGTTGCTCTCAGACATCCAGGTCCCCTCCTAGCCGGAACTGTTTATGGGTCAGTTTACCTGTTTTAGTAAAGACCCTGGACTGCAACTTGTTGTCTGTGTGCTCCTTGCTCCTCCAGCACTATCGGCACCGGGACTCTCACTACCATCACTCCCACCATCCACCACACTGCCCTGGGGCCGCACTCTTCCCGTGGGGAGTCACACCATCCCAGCTGCATATATCATCAGCCCCAGCGGTCTGCCCTGCAGCGGCGGTTCCTAATGACCGCAAATCCACGGGTGGCGTAGTCGGACATAATCAATAGCACATAACGGACTACCACTGGCCTGACCACCCTGAGCCACGGAACCGGGTTGCCACTACTACCCCCATCGTTCCCTATTGCCCGGATCCGAGTGCCCCACGGCCCAGGGGGCGAGTCACAGTCACTTCAGCACCTGTACAGTTTGGAGGCTACAGGGAGATCCTCAACATACCCACTCCGATCTAGACAGCTCACTAGTGAATCAGCTAGAATGGAGTTGCTCAAATGAGGTCCTCAAAAAATCCACTCCAATACAATGTTGTAAATTATGAGGACTGTCGGCTGCACTCTGCTATGTTTTTCCTCGCGAGGCTACACCTTCTCTTTGAAAAACTCAATTCCAGTCACCTCAGCACCTGTACAGTTTGGAGGCTACGGGGAGATCCTCAACATACCCACTCCGATCTAGACGGCTCACTAGTGAATCAGCTAGAATGGAGTTGCTCAAATGAGGTCCTCAAAAAATCCACACCAATACAATGTTGTAAATTATGAGGACTGTGTTGCTGCGCTTTGTTACGTTACTCCCCACGAGGCTCCGCTCACTCTTTGAGAAAATTCGATTCCAGTCACCTCAGCACCTGTACAGTTTGGAGGCTACAGGGAGATCCTCAACATACCCACTCCGATCTAGACGGCTCACTAGTGAATCAGCTAGAATGGAGTTGCTCAAATGAGGTCCTCAAAAAATCCACACCAATGCAATGTTGTAAATTATGAGGACTGTGTTGCTGCGCTTTGTTACGTTACTCCCCACGAGGCTCCGCTCACTCTTTGAGAAAACTCAATTCCAGTCACCTCAGCACCTGTACAGTTTGGAGGCTACAGGGAGATCCTCAACATACCCACTCCGATCTAGACGGCTCACTAGTGAATCAGCTAGAATGGAGTTGCTCAAATGAGGTCCTCAAAAAATCCACACCAATACAATGTTGTAAATTATGAGGACTGTGTTGCTGCGCTTTGTTACGTTACTCCCCACGAGGCTCCGCTCACTCTTTGAGAAAACTCGATTCCAGTCACCTCAGCACCAAACTGTACAGAGTGAAGGCTATAGGAAGGTCCTCAAAAAATCTACTCCGATCTAGACGGCTCAGTAGTGAATCAGCTAGAATGGAGTTCCTAAAATGAGGTCCTCAAAAAATCCACTCCGATCTAGACGGCTCACTAGTGAATCAGCTAGAATGGAGTTACTAAAATGAGGTCCTCAAAAAATCTACTCCTATCTAGACGGCTCACTGGTGAATCAGCTAGAATGGAGTTACTAAAATGAGGTCCTCAAAAAATCCACTCCAATACAATGTTGTAAATTATGAGGACTCTGTCGCTGCGCTTTGTTACGTTTTTCCCCACGTAAAACTGAACGATCAGCGCTGTGTGTGATTATTTATATTACAAAAAGCGATAATAAAATGCAAGTTTGATTAATCATGAAAAAAATAAAATTTTGCCCTTTGGAAATACGTAATAAATATAACAGTTTGAGCAAGTACTTAAAAAATAAAAACATGAAATCATTAGAATTATAAGGCTGATATATATCTACAATGTGTGTACATTCCAATTCCACTACATTGCAGGCTATGAGGATCCGGGAATCTGCTCCATTCTGGACATTGGAGGTGATTTTTTGAGGAACTTCAGTGTAGAAACTGAACTGTCTAGAATGGAGAAGCTGCAGAGAGATCATCAAAAGATCAACTCCGATCCAGTCACCTCACCAGTGAATCAGCTAGAGTGGAGATGTTGGAATGAGGACCACAAAATATCCCCCCGATCCAGTCACCTCACCAGTGAATCAGCTAGAGTGGAGATGCTGGAATGAGATCCACAAAATATTCCCCCGATCCAGTCACTTCACCAGTGAATCAGCTAGAGTGGAGATGCTGGAATGAGATCCTCAAAATATTCACTCCGATCCAGTCACCTCACCAGTGAATCAGCTAGAGTGGAGATGCTGGAATGAGATCCACAAAATATCCCCCCGATCCAGTCACTTCAGTAGTGAGCCGTCTAGAGTGGAGCTGATAAAATGAGCCCTCAAAAAATCAACTCCAAACTAGACGGCTCAATGGTGAATCAGCTAGAATGGAGTTGATTGTATGAGGACCACAAATAATCAATTCCAAACTAGATGCAACCGTCTCTTTTGCACGCCCCATGCGCTCCAAGCACAACCGGATATCCGTGGTCACCGGAAACACGTGACAGGAAGCACGTGACCGGAGAGTCAGTATGCGTTCCACACGCCGGAGCCACCTGGCCGCCATTCTCCCAGTCAGAGCATGTGACCAGCACCGGGATCATGTGATCATGGACACAGTGAAGCCGCCTCGCCGCTGTCACCTAGATTTCAATGCACAGTCAATCCTGGAACTTTACAGCTGAGTGCGTTCCATGACATATCATACAATCTATATGCCTATTGCAAACATTGTCATTCTGATAAGGGCATACTATACTCATAAGGCTTCTCAAATAAATAGTACAAGCGACACTCAAATATATTGGGCATGGGAGTTCACAATAGGCTATAATTGCATAGAGAAGACCCTTAGTGGGCCAATTTCATGTACTAATGCTATACCATGCAGATTTACATACTTGACCTGCAAATGATTCCTCTAGTTGTCAGTAGAGGGCAGCCTAAACATAAAACAATCTAGTGAGCGACAGATGTGGCATCTTCTTTGGTGCATGGGTCGGCGTCAACTAATCAATGAGCATTAACATTTTTTTTACACTGCCACAATGATATTAAGTGAAATTAACACCGAAATTTGAACCTTACTTGCTCGCATATAAATTTTTCACTGCACCCCTTAAATATTTAAGCACGTATATTAAAGGGGGCGGCCATTTACACTTATTAGTGCAGCTTTCCTCACACACTGAGCAGCATTCTGTCCATACAATGGCCGCTGGTGGAGGAGCAGTGACCAGACCTGTCCTCAGCCTCCAATACTAAAACTCCTCACATAGGAGAGCTGCTTGTCTGTTGGAGGAGGCTGATACGATAGGCTGATCTGGTCACATGCTCCTCCCCCAGCGGCCATTTTATGGACATAAGTGCTGCTCAGTGTGTGAGGAGAGCACGTGGAGTAATCTAGTCTCCTCTATCAGTAACAGAGAGCAGACAATGTTTTCACCTAGTTTGACAAATTAAAAAAAATTGATTTGCAGCAACTCAGATCTCCTCAAATTGCAAATACTTGAAGAAAATCTAAATTTATTGCTATCAATAATGGTGTCCTCTTTTTCCTTATAATAATACTTATATTCACTGGGCTACGTTATAATAATAATGCCCCCTATACTGACTAATAATAATAATAATGTCTCATGACAGTGGTGCCCTGTGTATCCTTATAATGCCCCCCGGGCCTTCTTATGTAATAATTGTGTCCTAGGAAACCAGAAACATATGCTAATACTTATCACCCCCTCTCTCCCACGCTGAGGGGTGATATTCTCCTCCTCACTACAGTCTAGGTGCAGCAGATGTTGAAGTGAGGTCATTGCATCGCCTGATGTCCCTCATGTGGTGCTGACCTCTTTGAGTTCATAAGACATAAGCAGTCTACGGCTTTTCTGAGCAAGTGGCAGAGCAGGGAGTCCATGGCTCTCTGCTCCACCTCAGTTGTTAATGGTTAATGATATCCACATCCTCAGAAAGTGGATACTGTCAACAAGTGTCCACACCGGCCCATCTGGTATTTGTTGGAACTTCCAGATGGACAGTCAGGCCCTGCGGGGACCCTTGCAGTTTAGCTCAGTTGGTATAATAGAGTCATATCTAGAATATTATTTAAGCTTAACTTTGAAGGGCCCATGTTAGTGACCCTCATACATAGCGTTTTTCTGTGTTTTTTACTGCAACAATAAAAACTTGTCTTGGCAGTAAAAACACTGTGTTCAAAACCCCTGGTTTTCCTCATGTTCCCTGCATTTTTGTCACTTTTTTGTAGCCTTTTTTTGGGTGTGGATTACATATGAGCTTTGTCTACAGTACATTTTTAATAAAGTTAGTTTCATTCACCACAACCGCTGTCAAAACGCTGTAAAAAACTTGCATTTTTTACAGCATTTTTTCCCCCTTTCATTTCTTTGTAAAAAAAAAGCTACAAAAACACTGAGAGAATTGACACGCTGTGGATTTTAAAAACGCTGCATTTGTCAAATTCAGTCAGGAAAAAAAATCAAGCATATGAGTGAAATTTCTAAAATCTCATATCTTTTGCTGATACTGTAAAACGCAGCTTGATCTGAGGTAAAAATGTCAGACATGTCAGGTGCTCAGGTACTAGAAGTACAGGAGTCTGTACAGAACAATAGGCAGGGCCGGCGTCAGCACCCGGGCAAGTGCCAGGGCCCTGAGCAGGCGAGAGGGCCCACTTGCGGTCGGGCACCACGCCGGGCTATGGGCGAAGGAGAGCGGTGCCAGCGCCCGCCCTTCTCCCCCACTTGCTCAGGGCCCCGGCAGCCGGATACTTACCTCTCCCCATGCCTCCGCAGCTCCGCTGTCTTCCCGCTTTGCGCTCCCTGTGATGTCTCAGGTTAGAGGGCGCGGTGACGTCTTTCCACCGCACCCTCCCAGGAGCCATCACAGGCAGCGCAGAGCGGGAAGATGCCAGCAATGGAGTCCGGACCTGAGCAGCGGCAGCAGGTGAGGAGGAGTGAGGTGAGGGTGAGTATTTGATTTTTTTTTTTTAATGTATGGAGGTGTCGTCACTGAATTTTGGGTCTTCTATCCTTTGGATTACGAGCTCGGAGAGAATGAAGACACAGGACAGGATGTTTGTGTCTAAACATACTCTAAAAACTTTATTACAAAACACAGGGCTAATATACACCCTAAAGGCAGGAAACGGATTTGCCATATATGGTTCGATTATACAGTTTAGCTGAACAAGCGAAAAAAGCTAGTTTCTGTATGCTTTAAAATATTTAATTAGACTTATCTAGTTAGCAAGGTCATTTCATCTTTCTGCAAGAACACATTATTGCTACACTAGAAGAAACATCTGGCCAGGGAAAATCACTTTATCTTCTCAAAAGGACACGCTATTGATACAAGAAGGAACATTCATAGCTGTTGTTTTCACCTAAAATAACTGTCAGACTTATATAGCATAGATGGGGCCTTTAAACTTGAGGGACTCCATCTTCTGCTATAACATTCCATCCTTTTGTTCCTTCATTTATCAATATGAATTTCTATGTTTTCTTTTAGTACAACGCTGAATACACATTAAAAAAAACTTAAAACCCAAATAAACCGCAAGACACATTAGCAAAACCTGTAAAATAGCTTGTACTATACCAGCCAACCACCCACCAATACCTTTAAACCAATTTGCGGGATTTAGAAATGAAAATCTCTGTGTGGAATTATTGGCCAAAGTATCTGAACAGTTCACTCAAAAGTTTATCTCTTCCCATGAGACCGGGACAGCGAGAAAGGGTATGCTAGTGGACGTCACAGGGGCATGTGTACATATCCAACAATTAGCAATGGTCTGGTTTTGCTCCTTTAGTCCATCGATTAGAGCAAGATGGTGTCTAATGAATCTATTGTCGTCTCCATCCATGGTGCCTAACCTAGTCCATGCACCTGTGGTCGCAAGTATGCAGGTAAGTATAAACAATGTCATCATTCTTTGTCCGCTGGTTCTCCTAGTATCTTTTTGCAATGGGACGCGTGGATCCAGGTCTCTTTTCCCTCTAGCTTAACGGCTGTACTTGTGGTAAGCAGAACTTGAAAGGGTCCGTCAAACCGTGGATCTAGGCTTTTCCTCACGTGTCTTTTTATAACCACCCAGTCTCCAGGTTGCAGCGTATGGCTGCTAGAGTCTTGATCTGGATCTGGAAGAGAACTGAAGACATTATCATGTACTTGCTTAATCTTTTTGTGTAAAGCCCTCACATAGGAACTTAGCACATGGTTGTTCATTTCTAATGCTTGCGGATAGAAACACCCTAGGCCGGGTACGTTGCCAAACAATATCTCATATGGAGAGAGTCCAGTCTTTCTATTAGGCGTGTATCTTACTGAAAACAGAGCAAGTGGTAAACAGTCCGGCCATGGTTTTCCTGTCTCAGCCATGGCTTTCTGAATTTTTAATTTCAATGTCCCATTCAGTCTTTCCACTGTACCACTACTTTGTGGGTGATATGGGGTATGGAATGCTTGTTGAATTCCTAGAGCTGACATGACTTCATTCATTATTTCACCTGTGAAGTGTGTACCTCTGTCACTCTCAATTACCTCTGGTACCCCATACCTGCAGACCACCTCCGCAAGCAGTTTCTTTGCGGTTGCCGTAGCCGTGGCTTTGGCAATCAGGAAAGCCTCTGGCCATCCTGAGAACAAATCAATACAGACCAACACATATTCCCATGATCCTGACTTTGGCAGCTGAATATGATCAATTTGCAGTCTCTGGAATGGATAGAGGGGCCGGGGGGTGTGTTTGGGTGGTGTTTTAACTACTCTACCCTGATTATGTGTAGCACATATCATGCACCCTTGTACCAGGTTTTCAATACAGGTGGAGAATCCTGGTGCCACCCAATGTTTCTGCATCACACTCATCACACCCGTTTTAGATTGGTGTGTCGGCCCATGTAGTACCTGGGCAGCTGCTGGGTACAGTGCCCTTGGAAGGCATCGTCGTGTCCCTTTCCCCCATACCCCATTTGCTTCATTCAGGCATGCACCTTCCTTTAACCACTTATCAACCTCCTCCTTTTGAGCCTGCGCCTGCATTTGGGATAAGATGTCCTCCGACACAAAGGGGTTTTTAGGGGCACTTAACTGACGTACTGTTGACCCTTGTTGCGGCTTACAGGCTGCTGTTTTTGCTGCTGCATCTGCCATTGCGTTTCCTCTGCTTACCTGGTCGGTGCGTCTGGTATGTGCTCTTACCTTTATGACAGCTACTTGTTTAGGTAGTTGTAGCGCATCAATTAATTAACTGCTGGACCGCATCAGCATTCTTAATGGGGTGTCCTGCTGCCGTCAGGAAACCTCTTGACTTCCATATTGGACCAAAATCATGCGATATACCGAATGCGTACCTAGAATCTGTGTAAATGTTAACAATACTACCTTCCGCTAGTTTACAGGCCTCGGTTAGGGCCCTAAGTTCAGCTTCTTGAGCCGACTGGTGTGGGAGCATTGGTTCTGCCTTGATTACTGCATTGAGGGAGACAACTGCATATCCAGTATGGAAGGTACCTGAATCGTCCTGATGACGGGATCCATCTACAAAAAATTCAAAATCTGCATTTTGTAATTCATGTTCAAATACAGTAGGTAAACCTGCCGTTTCTTGTGCCATCATTTGTACACAGTCATGAGGAACTTCCTCTCTTGGATCTTCCTTAAAAAGCACAGTACCTGACTCCTCCTTTAGATCCGAGAGAGGTAACAAAGTTGCTGGATTCAGGGTAGTACACCTCTGTAAAGAAACATTGGGAGGCATTAACAGTGCACATTGTAACCTGAGATGACGTGCTGCTGAGAGGTGAGCGGGTTGCACTTGATTCAATATAGTGTAGACATCATGAGGTGTTAGAACGGTGAGCGGGTGGTCAAGAACAATGTCTGCGGATTTATGGAGTAATAGTCCAACAGCATGCAGAGCACGTACGCAGGATGGTGCACCTCTGGCTACCGCATCCAATCTGACACTAAAATAGGCAACAGGTCTCTGATTATCACCGTGTGTTTGAGTTAAAACTCCTGCTGCATGTCCAGCTTGTTCATGAAGGTACAGAGTAAATGGGAGCTCATAATTAGGTGTACCCAAAGCTGAAGCGGCCAAAATACGGTTCTTGAGAGAATAAAAACAGTCTATTGCCTCTGATGTTAGTACAAAAGGTGTTGGGGTAAGACAGTCATAGAGGGGCTGCATTAAAACAGAGGCGGCATGAATCCACTGTCTGCAATAGGAAACAAGTCCAAGAAAAGTTCTGAGGGCTGCAACATTAATGGGGACGGTGAATGCCTGTACTGCTAGTTTACGTGCATTTGTTAAATGACGAGCTCCTGGTGTAATGCAATGTCCCAAAAAGGTGACTGAAGATTTACAAAACTGAAGCTTATCTTTCGATGCCTTGCAGCCAGCGTGATAGAGAAACAACATAAGCGATATAGTTGCACTATGACATTGTTTCCTGGAGGCGGCACAAATGAGCAGGTCATCGACATATTGCAAAACAACGATATGTGGTTCAGACCATCCCTCCAGTATTTCCTGCAGACTTGCAGTGTACATTGTGGGTGAATTCTGGGCACCCTGTGGCAACACTGTCCATGTATATTGACTGCCCTGGAATGTGAAAGCAAACAGGTACTGGCAGTCAGGATGTAATGGTACACTGAAAAATGCATTTGCCAAATCGACCACTGAAAAACAAAGAGAGTTAGAAGGTATCTGTGACAGAAGAGTATGCGGGTTGGGCACAACTGGTGTTAGAAGTTCTGTGGCTTTGTTAACCAACCGGAGGTCATGGACCATTCTATATGCGGCTGGTTGTCCTGGCACACTCTTTTTCTTTACTGGGAACAGGGGAGTGTTGCAAGGGGACTGGGTTTTGACTAGGACTCCTCTCTGTAGTAATTTTTGGACCTGCTGGGCTATGGCATTCTCCTGAGCCGAGCTAAGGGGATACTGCCTCTGTTGAGGCAAGATGGCTCCTGGTTTTAATTTCACCATTACTGGTTGAACTCTTAACCTACCAACATCTGTTTTGTCTGAGGCCCAAAAATCATGTGGTACAGCCTGCTCCAAAATCGGGGGAAACTCATTTGTCTCTTCTATGCTGGCAATATCTAGTGACATAATTTTGCAAAGGGTACTTGGTTTTAAACCTGGGGTCATGGTGACAGTGCCATCGGGATGATACTCAATATGTGCTTGTAATTGGGACAACACATCATTTCCCAAAAGGTTACATTGGCCTCGGGGCGATACCATGAGCTTGCTATGTACAGTGGCTCCTTGAATTTGCAGGGGAATTCTTTTAGTGACAGGAAGCAGGACAGACGGGGAATTGAAGGGGGTGGCAATGACATGATGTGAAAAATCAGTGTCAATGTATGTGACGCGCCCCCTGGGCCTGTGTTGTGCAGGGAATACCCGGAGCCGGATCGCTGGGGGTTGTAGTCTCCGTGGAGGTGACCCGGTCCGTGCCCAGGGTGGTCAATTCAGTGGCAGTCTTAGTGTAATAACAAGTGTCCGACTACGCCACCCGTGGATTGCGGTCAATGGAGACCACCGCTGCAAGGCAGACCGCTGAGGCCGGTGTTATGTGTGCAGCTAAGAATGGGATGACTCCCCACGGGAGGAGTACAGCCTCAGGGCAGTTAGCGTGGATGATGGGAGTGATGGTGGAGATAGTCCCAGTACCAATAGTGCCGGAGGAGCAAGAAGTCACAGACAACGTGTTGCAATCCAATGTCCTTTACTCACAGTTTGTATTCTCCAGGTCACTCTCGCGAAGCAGTGACCACCCAAGCCGTGCTGCGTCCACCAGGCAAGGGACTCGGTCAACTCCCTGGTCTTTCTGGAGTATGTCTCAAAGCTCCCTTCCGTCCTTTCTCTGGCTCATGCCCCACCAGTGACCAAGCTTATGTCCAGCTCCCGCGGGCCTTCTCTTGGGAGGGCTACGTGCCCATGTCCCTGACCCTATATGGTATGCCTTCCTAGCAAGGTGTAACGAGGGGTCGCACCAAGGGCTGGTCACGACCTCCGGTTCTTGGCTGAAGATGATTCGCTTCCACCAATTTGGGATCCGGTACCCTGTTCTGCCAACCCGTCACCCGCAATATCCTGGGTCCTTAGGGTTCTCTCTTCCTTCTCGTTCCTGAGCCTTTCTGTTTCACTTGTTACTTCTGTTCTGGTCTTGTTCCCTTTTCTTTTCCACTGTTCCTTCTCCTCTCTCTCTCTCTGGCCCCGGCCTCTGTGCTAGGCCTGCCCAGGGAGCAGAGCCCATGCAGCAGCCCTGCTCCCTGCCTTCTCCACTTCTCCTCACAGACTGAACTTCTTCTTCTTTCTCTTTCAGTGCTGGCTGGGCCTCACAGGCTAGGCCCGCCTCCGGAGCAGAGCTCCACAGAGGCCCTGCTCTGTCACTTCCTCTCTCAGACTGAACACTGTTCTAAGATGGTGCCCACCTTATATACCTCCCTCTGACCATGAGCCCAGGTGACTAGCAACCAATGGGCTCCTTCCTATGCTCCGGACCCAACCCCTATCTGCCCCTATAGCACTGGGTATTCCACCCCCCTCCCCACTCCAGCCAGGGACAGATGCTGTCGTGCCTGCACTTCTGTCTAGTGGGAGCACCGTTGAGCTGTCCCTCGGAAATGGGGTGTGTGTGCTGTATGCAGCCTACTGAGCCTTGATCCATACTCCATCCTTACCCGGGAGTGGGATATCACACCTCTGGATGAGGTGCAATACCTCTGTAGTGACCAAGTCCTCGGGGCGCTACATTCCCCCCTGGTAAAGCACAGCACGTCCTCGGGCTGGAACAGAGCAAAAACAATTCACAGGGTATGCAAAAACTTTTTCATTAACTGCTTACATCAGGAAACAGACACACTTGTACAATTCCCTTCATGGGAAACACTCTGATGAAACACTTTTGGTTATTACTTCCGGAACTCTTTTACCATAAAACACACTATAAAACTTTTGCAAGTAAAACAATCTTCAAAAACGCATTCTTGACTTCTGGCCGCTGGACAACCTGCGACCAGGTGTTCACTTTCTCTCTCAAAGGTGCAACAGTCCATTTAATTCGTCCTGAGGTAGACGTTGCAGTTCTTTTAAAAAACCAGTAGGGGGCGCTTTAAGAAGCGCAACTATTTACCAGGGGTTGGCCGTTCCCAGTCCTCGGCCGGTTGGAAAGGGGATGGCTGCTCTCAGTCCTCAGCCAGGTAAGAAAGGGGGTATCTTGGAAACGGGTAACAGTCTTTTAGCTGTCCCAACGGGGACGACACTTATTAACAGTTCAAAAGAAAAACAGTCCTTGTACCCTGACGGGTAACTTTGTACAGTTCCTTACTCACGCTACTTTCTTTTAATAGTTATGTCCTCCTTGAGCTCCCTCCTGAGGGCAGTCTTCAGACCCGTCCGGGTCCTCTTGGCTTTCCTCGTACTGGTGGTACTGCAGCTTCTCCTCCGTGAGCCGGTGAACGTGGAGGGCGTACTGTCCCTTGGCACCCTTGTGCAGTAGGCCTTGCGGCGGGGTCTGGAGAAGGCCGCTGTTGATGACGCCCGGGGTCAGAGGGTGCGACTTTGGGCCTGGGCGCGGGCTGGTGGTGGCGGTGCCCAGGGCTGGAGGGCTCGGCTGCAGGGCTTGTTGCGGGGTCTGGAGCAGGTCGGTGTCTGCAGCGTCCGGGATCGGCGGCTCCACCAGGGGGCCCGGGAGCAGGCTGACGCTGGCAGCGTCCGGGACAGGGAGACTCCTCTTACCTGCTCCCGCGACCGCTCCTGCGTCACCCGTCTTCTCCTGGTGCTGGTCGGGGCCTGTGACGACTGGGGCACTGCCGATGCTGGGCAGCCTAGTCTGCTGCCGGTCCGCCATTTTGCTCTCCGTTCCCGATGTCTTCCCCCCCCCCGGCGGACCGTGGCCTACCTTGCGATGATCTTCCTCCGTAGGCCGCGGCTCCGCAGTCGATCATCGGGGTTGAGGACCTTGCGTCGCGCTCCTGTGACGTCAGCGTCGCTCCCTCTCCCTTCCAGGACCTTACGCAGCGTCAGTGCGTGGGGCGGAGCTTCGGATCTCACGCGCTTTCGGCGTCCACGCCCCTCTTCTTCCCGAGCGGCGTCCCGAAAATGGCGTCTGATGGCGGGAAGCTTCTCTCCGGTAAGTGCAAAAGCCTTTTTCAGGCATGCAATACCCGTTGGTGGCGGGTTGGTTTGAATCCTGCCGACTACGCCAAAGTTGACGTGCCCCCTGGGCCTGTGTTGTGCAGGGAATACCCGGAGCCGGATCGCTGGGGGTTGTAGTCTCCGTGGCGGTGACCCGGTCCGTGCCCAGGGTGGTCAATTCAGTGGCAGTCTTAGTGTAATAACAAGTGTCCGACTACGCCACCCGTGGATTGCGGTCAATGGAGACCGCCGCTGCAAGGCAGACCGCTGAGGCCGGTGTTATGTGTGCAGCTAAGAATGGGATGACTCCCCACAGGAGGAGTACAGCCTCAGGGCAGTTAGCGTGGATGATGGGAGTGATGGTGGAGATAGTCCCAGTACCAATAGTGCCGGAGGAGCAAGAAGTCACAGACAACGTGTTGCAATCCAATGTCCTTTACTCACAGTTTGTATTCTCCAGGTCACTCTCGCGAAGCAGTGACCACCCAAGCCGTGCTGCGTCCACCAGGCAAGGGACTCGGTCAACTCCCAGGTCTTTCTGGAGTATGTCTCAAAGCTCCCTTCCGTCCTTTCTCTGGCTCGTGCCCCACCAGTGACCAAGCTTATGTCCAGCTCCCGCGGGCCTTCTCTTGGGAGGGCTACGTGCCCATGTCCCTGACCCTATATGGTATGCCTTCCTAGCAAGGTGTAACGAGGGGTCGCACCAAGGGCTGGTCACGACCTCCGGTTCTTGGCTGAAGATGATTCGCTTCCACCAATTTGGGATCCGGTACCCTGTTCTGCCAACCCGTCACCCGCAATATCCTGGGTCCTTAGGGTTCTCTCTTCCTTCTCGTTCCTGAGCCTTTCTGTTTCACTTGTTACTTCTGTTCTGGTCTTGTTTCCTTTTCCTTTCCACTGTTCCTTCTCCTCTCTCTCTCTCTGGCCCCGGCCTCTGTGCTAGGCCTGCCCAGGGAGCAGAGCCCATGCAGCAGCCCTGCTCCCTGCCTTCTCCACTTCTCCTCACAGACTGAACTTCTTCTTCTTTCTCTTTCAGTGCTGGCTGGGCCTCACAGGCTAGGCCCGCCTCCGGAGCAGAGCTCCACAGAGGCCCTGCTCTGTCACTTCCTCTCTCAGACTGAACACTGTTCTAAGATGGTGCCCACCTTATATACCTCCCTCTGACCATGAGCCCAGGTGACTAGCAACCAATGGGCTCCTTCCTATGCTCCGGACCCAACCCCTATCTGCCCCTATAGCACTGGGTATTCCACCCCCCTCCCCACTCCAGCCAGGGACAGATGCTGTCGTGCCTGCACTTCTGTCTAGTGGGAGCACCGTTGAGCTGTCCCTCGGAAATGGGGTGTGTGTGCTGTATGCAGCCTACTGAGCCTTGATCCATACTCCATCCTTACCCGGGAGTGGGATATCACACCTCTGGATGAGGTGCAATACCTCTGTAGTGACCAAGTCCTTGGGGCGCTACATATGGCCAATCACCTTGCGTAATTACTGAATTGTCGGCCCCCGTATCTACTTGGAAATCGATTTCATGTCCCCCTGGTAGGTTCACCTGCACTATACAACTGGGAGTTGGGGGTAAGGAGATGAGGGGGTTCATGTGCAAGCTACCCTCATCCTATGGGGGCGTTGTTTGGTCGGCTTGAGGACCCGTACTCTGAGCATTTGGATACGGGTTGGTCCTACAGTTCTTTCTAAAATGTCCTGGCTTTTTACATCCGTAACACAGTTTCTGTCCTCCTCCTTCAGTCCGTCCTCTGCCTCTGTTGTTTCTGGGGGTCGTCTCTACTATATGTATTCTGGCAGCTCTTTTTGCCTGCGCTATGTCATGCTGTGCCCCCTGAGCTATTCTAGCTAAATCTTCTGCCTTCACTGATCTCCAGTCCGGTCTACTTGCTTTTACCTTCTCTGCAATCTCTTTCTTTAGTCCATTCATGAAAGCACTTGCTAATACCCTCTCACTAGTCTTATTCCCGGGGTTGAACCCCATTTCTGACCAGGTTTTCTTTAGTGCATAGAAATAATCCTTAGGATCTTCCTCCTTTCCCTGCACTCTATCTTCTAGTGTAACTTGCTTTTCTGCTTGCCTGTCTTGACATGCTTTTACCAACGCTGCTGCGAATAGGACTCCAGCTGCTGCATCATTAGATTCTGCATCTACGGGTCCGGTCCTATTGGCATACTGTTTTTTTTGTCTCATCTATCAACCTATCATAGCGGGCTTCATCTGCCAATTTTCCCTTAATTACCCCCTGCAGATCTATTCTAGTGGCATGATACGTATCCTGTATGGTGGTGATCATTCTAGCAAAACCCATAGGGGACTGGGACGGATCTGGCAGCTGGGAGATCAGTGCCAACTGCTCTGAAGGGCTCCATGGTCTATACATTAACATTGTACGAGCTTCCTGACCTGGAACCACTGCATCCCCCCCTGCTGCTGCTGCTGCTGCTGCTGGTGCTCCTGGCACATCTACCGTCCTCATTGGGAATAGACTAGCTGGGTGGGGTCTCGGTCCTCCACATGCCACACAGATGTCTACTGTCAAGGGATTCTGCTGTCCACATCTGGGGCAAACCCAACATTTAGGTTCCTGGGAATTCTGGTACTGGGGTGGGGGTGACGTCGGGAGCGGACAGGGAGGAAAATCTGTCATTCCAGTTTTTGTCAGTCTGTAACGTCCGTCTCCTAATTCTTCAATCTTTCCTTCAAAATAAGCGCATGCATTCATCCATACATCTACTGTCCCTAACAGACCCTTATCTTTCAGCCATCCATGATAGGAGTTAAAGAAGGATTTCCATTTCTCTCCATTCATCTCTCCATTCTCATTCATTCCCGCTTTACACAATATTTTGTCAATTCCAATCAGTGCCTGTTTCCCTTCTCTGCGTACCACTAAGTCTTTGGCTATAATGCCTTCCTTGGCATTTTGGTTCCCCATTTTTTCGGTTCTCCTCACCTAGAAGAGACTCCTCAGTCACTTAGACAATGGTCACTTAGACAATGGGCCACAAAGGTTTCTGAACCATTCCACTACTAGCCTCTCTAGGACTTATACGCCAACCAGAAAAACAGACCAAAAACATCAATCCCGGGACACATCCACAACACAATCATCGGATCCATACTTTCATTCTTAAATTCTCCAAAGGATAGAAGGCAGGACTGTCAATTTATCTGAGGGATTCTACTGGTTCAAAGGGACCTGAGCCAGACAACAATCTGTTGAATTACCTGGGGAGCCGACCGCTCGGGGGTGAGGGAGTCTCTTCTATGCAGTGATATAATTAGGTAGAATATAACAGTTATTCTTACCTCAGCGCTGTATATATCACCAACAGAGAGCTTCACTCGTCCCACGTCTCGGACCGGTCGAGCACCCTTGGGTAGATTAACTCAAGAATCCAATCTGCGCATGTCTCCCATGGGACCCACATTGTTTTGTCACATGACCGGGGCAAACCTAGTCCGCCCATATCGTGACATCACCGGGCAAGCGCTTTACACTTCTAACACTACGGTCGCTATCTTTTTAATTGGCAAACTCCACCAGAAGATTATTTTCAAATATGAACAAAATGTGCACTCAAATAATTAATCCTATCCTCTATTAACTGCAAGAACGCGCCCACTTTTCATTATCAGGGACACCATCCTATTCATAATTTCTCAATTTATTTATATTATAATAACAGTATCCATACGGTAATTCCTATGTCCATAAATGAACGGAGAGATAATATATTAATACATAACCCAAACACCCTTCCATGGAATTCCCTATCCCTAGGTTCATCCATGGAGTGAAATTAAGAGGTCAGAGGAGGAACCTTCCTCAGGTCCCCACCCCTTTCCCAATCTCAGGCGATAATTGGGAATACATTATAGTTCAATTCTCTCCATAAATAGGAATACCATTTCATAATGTAGAAATATATTTTTATAACTTCATTAGGTGGAAACTTGAATATTTTCAACTACTATATATATAAAAAAAACATTTTTTTAAGAAAAAATCCATTCCCAGAGGAAGTCTCCCTTTCTTTATACGCATGTTGCAGCAGGTCGCGTCGACTCCACAAAATATCATAGTGAGAGTGATTGATCTGCAAGAAACCAAAAATATCCATATATAAATATATTAAAATATAAAAATCCAATTATATTTAAAATACCCCAAATTTCATACACTGCTGATGTCTGAACATACTCCTCAGGTGATACCTGCTGTATTAAATTCAGCATTCAGTCCATTTGGCTTCAACGTATTCAAGTTATGGATCCACTCAAGTTCCTTTCTTTTTAATAATCGTATTCTATCTCCACCCCGTCTTTGTAAAGGGACCGCATCTATAATTCTAAATCTTAATTGTATCACAGTATGTCCCGCCTCCACAAAATGCTTTGATACAGGTAAGTCCATCCTCTTTTTTCTAATGGAATGTCTATGACTATTTATGCGAGTTTTAAAATTGCACGTAGTTTCTCCTATATACCAAAGTGAGCAGGGGCACTCTAACAGATATATTATATAGTCAGAATCACATGTAAAAAAAATTTTTATGTTGTATACTTTTTGAGTTTTTGGATGAAGAAACCGATCACCTTTTAACATAAACGGGCAGTTGACACATGAAAGACATGGATAACAGCCCTTTCTACCTCTACCCTTAATGAATGTCTGAGTCACAGTTTTAGAGGGGCCAATATCTGAATGTACTAGTACATCTTTAATATTTTTATTTCTTCTATAAGAAAAAAGAGGGGGATTTTTAAATTCTGGCACATCCGGGAAACATCTATTTAACATTTTCCAATGACTCCTGTCTATATTTGCCACCTGTTCACTCTCTTCACCATATGTCGATACCATAGGTATTCTATCATCCTTATTATTTTTGGTCATTTTATTCAGAATAATATCCCTATTTAATCCACTGACTTTTTTTTCCTGTTTATTTAACAGTCTCTGAGGGTAACCTCTTGACCTAAGTTTTTTCGTAAGTTTCTGTGCACTCTTATACAGGCCCTCCTCACTACTCTTTATTCTTTTAATTCTTAAATATTGGCTAAAAGGTAATGATTCTATCATGCGTTTTGGGTGGTGACTGTTATACCTCAGGAAATCATTTCGATCCGTCGGTTTAATGAAGAGGGAGGTCAATAATTTTCCATTTTCCTGTGTGATAAAAACATCCAAAAACTGAATAGATTTACATGAACTCACCAATGTAAATTTGACAGTCCTATCGACCTGATTCAAATATCCATAAAAATCCTCCAGTTCCCCTTGTGTACCTGTCCAGAGGAGGAAGACGTCATCTATGTATCGCCACCACGCCATGACATGTCTAAAGTGGTGGGACACATAGACAAAGTTCTCCTCCAATGTAGCCATAACAATATTTGCAGAAGCAGGGGCCATATTGGCCCCCATCGCGGTTCCACATTTCTGGAGGAAATATTCATCACCAAATAGGAAATAATTATGATATAATATGGACTCTAATAATTCAATAATAAATTTCCTATTATTTTCACTAAGATCCGTATAAGACAGTCTCCGTTCAATCGCCTCCACCCCCCTACCATTATCAATGGAGGTGTATAGAGATACCACATCAAATGAGGCCAAAATGACCTCACTTTTTAATTCAACTTCCTGTATTTTTAATAAAAAATCCATGGTATCTCTCACAAAGGATTTAGTATTTTTCGCCAATGGATTTAATATTCTATCAAGATAAATTCCAATTTTACTCGTTAATGAATTTACCCCGGAGACTATGGGTCGTCCCGGGGGATGATTAAGATTTTTATGTATTTTAGGAAGTACATATATCACAGGGGTGGTAGGATTCTCCACATACTGTATAAATAATCATAAAGATCTTTATCAATTATATTATTTTCCAAATCCCCATCCAAAATAACTTTCAAATAATTTAAAAATAGAAATTTTGGATCCTTTTCCAACTTGACATAAACTTCACTGTCACTCAACTGTCTTCTAATTTCTTCAATATACATGACCCTGTCCATGACGACGACAGCCCCACCTTTATCGGCAGGTTTTATAATGATGTCGCTGTCATGGACATGGTCCTGCAAAGCCCGTATCTCCTCTGTACTCAAATTTGGAGATTTCAGTCTTTTATTTGAGTTCCCTCTCAATGCTTTCACATCCCTCTGTACCGCTTCCATAAATGCATTAATTACCGGAGGATTCACAGGTGGCGTAAAGGTACCCCTTTTGGCCACCTGAACCTGTTGTAGACTAAGTTCACTAGTTATACATTTAGGGACAATCACACTACCAGAAAACCAATTTCTCAATTTGACATTTCTAAAAAAATCTCTGGAGATCTAGCTCCAGCTGAAACCAGTCCACATGTTTGCTCATACTAAATGACAAACCCTTATTCAAGACAGTCATCTGTGATATGGTCAAATTTTTTTTAGAGATATTTACCACGAGTTCATTTCTTTTTTCCGTGTCATCACTTGTCTCTGCTGCCGTGGTTTGATTTTGTCCTGTTTTTTTCTGTTGTCTTCGGTGCCGTTTGCCCCCTCTTCTTTTCCGTTGGATCCTCTCTGTTGCTCCTGATCTAGGTCTAAAGGAGAAATTATCACACAATTGTAAATGTCCTTTTATATCATGCTTGTTAGGCCTTTTATCAGTCCTTAAATAACCTCTTTTACTCCATGATGAATTAGATCCACCCTTCTGCCAGTTATAAATGTGACCAGTTTGATAATCCTCCATATCTCGATTCCATTTACGACGTTTTACATCCTCAAATTCCATGCGCAAACCCTGCACCTTAGTCATTATTAAATCCTTGAAGGAATCCCATTCCTCAATTTTGAGCAATGATTTCAATTTTTCCTCAGTATCCACAATGTAAGTTGTCATTTTCAATATTTCCTGTTGTAAAAAGTCAATATTCAACAAAATTATATCCAAGGCATATCTATTGGAGATTTGACAAAAACGGGAGCAAAAAGTCACATTATTTCCAAAAAGATTGGGTCTTATATTTGAACGTAAACCCCGTGGTATTTTCCGAGCTTTATAATACTGTCCCAAAGTAACCAAATGCAGTTGTAGAATAATCATCCTTTTAGAATCACTTTCATATTTACGTTTAAGATCCACTAGGGAAGGTGTACTTAAAAAAGTCCCATCATCCTTCAGCGCACCTAGGATCCGTTCTTCTTCCTCAGCAGTATATGAAAAAACATCAGGCTCTATACCGTCCATTACTTTAGCTCAAAAGAATACATTTTTAAAGGAAAAAGAAAAAATTAAGAGAAAATGTGCATGTCTTCCTGGACATATACAGTACAGACCAAAAGTTTGGACACACCTTCTCATTTAAAGATTTTTCTGTATTTTCATGACTTTGAAAAGTGTACATTCACACTGAAGGCATCAAAACGATGAATTAACACATGTGGAATTATATACTTAACAAAAAAGTGTGAAGCAACTGAAAATATGTCTTATATTCTAGGTTCTTCAAAGTAGCCACCTTTTGCTTTGATGACTGCTTTGCACACTCTTGGCATGTAAGAGGATACTGGCCTTCAGGGCAAAGTGGCAAAGAAAAAGCCATATCTGAGACTGACTAATAAAAGGAAAAGATTAATATGGGCAAAAGAACACAGACATTGGACAGAGGAAGATTGGAAAAAAGTTTTATGGACAGACGCATCAAAGTTTGAGGTGTTTGGATCACACAAAAGAACATTTGTGAGATGCAGAACAACTGAAAAGATTCTGGAAGAGTGCCTGACGCCATCTGTCAAGCCTGGTGGAGGTAATGTGTTTGTCTGGGGCTGCTTTGGTGCTGGTAAAGTGGGAGATTTGTACAAGGTAAATGGGATTTTGAATAAGGAAGGCTATCACTCCATTTTGCAACGCCATGACATACCCTGTGGACAGCGCTTGATTGGAGCCAATTTCTTCCTATAACAGCACACCTCCAAATTATGCATGACCTATTTAGGGAAGAAGCAGGCAGCTGGTCTTCTATCTGTAATGGAGTGGCCAGCGCAGTCACCAGATCTCAACCCCATTGAGGTGTTGTGGGAGCAGCTTGACCGTATGGTGCGCAAAAAGTGCCCATCAAGCCAATCCAACTTGTGGGAGGGGCTTCAGGAAGCATGGGGGGAAATTTCTCAAGATTACCTCAGCAAATTAACAGCTAGAATGCCAGGTCTGCAATGCTGTAATTGCTGCAAAGGGAGCATTCTTTGACAAAAGCAAAGTTTGAAGGAGAAAATTATTCTTTCAAATAAAAATTATTATTTCTAACCTTGTCAATGTCTGGACAATATTTTCTATTCATTTTGCAACTCATTTGATAAATAAACGTATGAGTTATTATAGAAAACACAAAATTGTGGGGGTGACCCCCAAACTTTTGAACGGTAGTGTAATATATATATATATATATATGACGCACCCCCTGGGCCTGTGTTGTGCAGGGGAACCCGGAACCGGGCCTGTTGTAGAATGCTGGGGGTTGTAGTCTCCGTGTGGCGGTGACCCGGTCCGTGCCCAGGGTGGTCAAACCAGTGGCAGTCTATTTGTATTGTAATAAGTGTCCGACTACGCCACCCGTGGATTGCGGTCAGTGGGGACCGCCGCTGCGCTGCAGACCGCTGAGGCTGATGTTGTTTGCGCAGCCGAGTATGGGATGACTCCCCACGGGAGAAGTATTGCCTCAGGGCAGCTAATTTGGAAGATGATGGGAGTGATGGTCTGAGGGTCCCAGTGCTAATGGTGCAGGAGCGGCAAGGAATCACAGAGACGGGAGGTGCAGTTTAGGGTCTTTACTGATGGTACAAGGCAGACCCTCCAGGGAGTACTGGCTAGTATAAGGGGCCTGGTCAGTCTGCGAGCAAGCAGGAGTTCCCCTGGCCAGGTGGAGTTGTAGGCCTCCCCGTTTATCTGCACTCTTCCTGGCTACCTTGCTGTCAGCGGTTACAAGTAGCCCACGTCCCTGAGTATACCGTGTGGTGCTCACCCGTATGGCTGGTGACTTGGGGCCTTCTGTTAGCCTCCGCTCCTGGATGGCGGCGCTGGTCCCTTCTTTGTGACTGAGCCTCCGGGCTTCTATGGCCAGAGGACCTGGAATCCCCTGCCGGCTGTTTTCTGCTGCTGGGTGTATATCAGTCCCCACAGCCTCGGACTCCTGTGTCCGGTTTTAGTGTCTTCGTCCAGGGCGAGCTCTGCTCTGCTCCAGCCCCTGGACTTCAGCTACTGCTCCTCCAGAGCTCCTGATCTCACTTTCCCTCTCCAGACTCTGACTCTGTCTGCAGCTTCACTCTGACTACTCTAATCCCGCCCCAGACCCAGTTTAAAAGGGCAGATTCCTCCCCTCCCAGGTCTGGGCGGACCGTGTTGCATGTTTAGGGATCCTGACCAGAGAAACCTCCCACTTGCTCTCAGACATAATATCTCTATTACTGTGGCAACCAGACCCCTGGGGTGTCACATATATATATATATATATATATATATATATATATATATATATACACATGTATGTATATGTGTGTGTATATATATTGTAAGGCAGCACTACTTATTATCCTGGGGGATACTCGCTTTGTTGCGTCAATCACTGCACACCAGCAACTACTTTGCCGTGTTTCACAATCCACAGTTTATTACACTTCATAAACCGTATTTCACATACATAATGTCCACGAGCCCAAGTGGCACACCGGCCCACTTGACTCTAATTACAGCCTTCCGCAAGGTAATAAAACAATGTCCATGAAAATGTCCATAACATAAAGAGTATTACCTTTATCGGCTTTCAGCTGCTTTTAGTCCATTTCACCACTGTGACTCTAAGGCTTGACCACACGTGGTCTCCAGACCTCCACCCGTCCAAGACCACTGGCATCTCTCACACACAGATCCAGGCTCTGTCCTCCAGGACGCTTGTGTGGCACTCCGAGGCTTACTGGCATCCCACACACACACACAGGGATCCAGGCTTCACCTCCACCGGAGTCCACCAGGCCTCACCAGGCCTCACACGAGCGGTGCTTGTGTGGCACTCCGAGGCTTACTGGCATCCCCCACACTCTCACAGGGATCCAGGCTTCACCTCCACCGGAGTCCACCAGGCCTCACCAGGCTTCCCACGAGCGGTGTTCCCCACACACAGGGAACAGCCTCGTGCCGCTCACACGGTGCCCACACAGGAGCTCCCAACACCCAGGAACTCCTACACACCGGAACACACCTGTCACAAATCACACAGGGTTTATATATACTGCAGCACACACACAGATAGGACCTTAACTGATGTCAGAGTCATGTGTCCACACCCTCTGTGTGCATAAGGACCTGTGTGATGTCACAGTCATGTGACCAGTCCGTTAAAGAGGAAGGTACATGGTCATTCAAAAACACACCAAACCATTAAAGGGATGTCTGCTACATCACTATATATATATGTATGTGTGTGTATATATATGTGTATGTATGTATATGTATGTGTGTATATATATGTGTGTGTGTATATATATGTGTGTGTATATATATATATATGTATGTATGTGTGTATGTGTATATATATATATATATATATATATATATATATATATACATATGTGTGTGTGTGTGTGTTTGTACATACATACATACGTGGTCAAAATTGTTGGTACTCCTCGTTTAATGAAAGGAAAAACCCACAATGGTCACAGAAATAATTTGAATCTGACAAAAGTAATAATAAATTAAAAATCTATGAAAATGAACAAATGGAAGTCAGACATTGCTTTTCAACCCTGCTTTCACAGAAGTTTTTAAAAAATGTAACTCATGATATAGGCCTGGACAAAAATGATGGTACCCCTGAAAATAATGTGACAACAGATACATGTTAAATCAAGTTGTGTCCACTAATTAGCATCACAAGTGTCTACAATCTTGTAATCAGTCAGTGGGCCTGTATATAGGGCTACAGATACTCACTGTGCTGTTTGGTGACATGGTGTGTACCACACTCAACATGGACCAGAGGAAGCAAAGGAAAGAGTTGTCTCAGGAGATTAGAAAGAAAATTATAGACAAGCAAGTTAAGGGTAAAGGTTATAAGACCATCTCCAAGTAGCTTGATGTTCCTGTGACTACAGTTGCACATATTATTTAGAAATTTAAGATCCATGGGACTGTAGCCAACCTCCCTGGACGTGGCAGCAGGAGGAAAATTGATGACAAATCAAAGAGACGGATAATTCGAATGGTAACAAAAGAGCCCAGGATAACTTCTAAAGAGATTAAAGGTGAGCTTCATGCTCAAGGAACATCAGTGTCAGATCGCACCATCCGTTGTTGTTTGATCCAATGTGGACTTCATGGGAGACGACCAAGGAGAACACCATTGTTGAAAAAAATTTCATAAAAAAGCCAAACTGGAATTTGCCAAACTACATGTTGACAAGCCACAAAGCTTCTGGGAGAATGTCCTATGGACAGATGAGACAAACATTGAAGTTTTTGGCAAGGCACATCAGCACTATGTTCACAGACGGAAAAGTGAAGCATATCAAGAAAAGAACACTGTCCCTACTGTGAAACATGGAGGAGCTCTGTTATGTTCTCGGGCTGCTTTGCTGCATCTGGCACAGGGTGTCTTGAATCTGTGCAGGGTAATATGTAATCTCAAGACTATCAAGGGATTCTAGAGAGAAATGTGCTACCCATTGTCAGAAAGCTTGGTCTCAGTCATGGGTCTTGCAACAGGATAATGACCCAAAACACACAGCTTATAACACCCAAGAACGGCTAAGAGGAAAACTTTCAACTATTCTGAAGTGGCCTTCTATGAGCCCTGACCTAAATCCTATTGAGCATCTTTGGAAAGAGCTGAAACCTGCCATCAGGAAAAGGCAACCTTCAAACACGATACAACATAAATAAAACTGTTACACTCGTGCCTGGACTGACTGGCGTGAGCGTGATTAGTGATCCCACTGTACCATGAACCGAGGAGTGCCTGGAGGGGCATAACTAAGTATCTACCCGATCCGACCAAGGTCGCACGGAGGCTAACGACTCCGTGAACCAAGGAGGAACCGAGCAGAGGGACCAGGTGCTACTCCAGGTTAGACCCCGGTCACAGCTGTTGACCCACACCGGGGAATGCAGGAACGGGCAGGTTAGGCTGGCACACAGACAGTTGGGTATTGGCAGGCACGGCTGGAGTGCAGACAAGAGGATACTGGCAAGCACGGCTGGTATGCAGACAGGAGGGCACTGGCAAGGCACGGCTGGTATGCAGACAGGGGGGTACTGGCAAACACAGCTGGAGTGCAGACAGGGAGGCACTAGCAGGTTGGAGCGCAGGCTGGATAGGGTCCAGTACAAACTGGGATTCAGGAACAGAACCGCAGATGCGGTAGACAAGCAGAGCAGAGAGGAACCGCTGGAACGGTAGGCAAGGCAGAGCAGAGAGATACCGCCAGAGCGGTGAGCAAGGCAGAGCAGGGCGAAACCGCCGGAGCGGTGGGCAAGGCAGAGCAGGAGGAACCGCCAGAGCGGTGAGCAAGGCAGAGCAGGGCGAAACCGCCGGAGCGGTGGACAAGGCAGAGCAGAGAGGAACCGCCGGAGCGGTGAGCAAGGCAGAGCAGAGAGGAATAATGAATGCACTTGGGCACACAAATCATCAAGATCTGCTGACGGCAACTCCTTTTGCAATGCTCGACCAATGAAGTGCTTGATGGGAGTCAAATCCGGAGATGCTTCTGGCCATGGTATCATGTTTAAGTCAAGCATGCTGCTCACAGTAGCACCTGCAACATGTAGCTTAACATTTCCATGTTGAAAAATAGTTACTGAGGCACGTTTAAGAAATGTCCATATCACTGGTTCCACGACCAAATCAATGTAACACTGAGCAGTTAGTATACCTGGAATGAAGACTAGAGGGGTCCTGCTACCATATATTATTACACAGCACACCATAATCCCGGGAGTACAATCGGTGTGACATTCTTTCTCGAATGCCAGTATTCTAATCTAGTCCAATTCCTCATATATGCCTACACACAGTATGATACCACTTTCATGGCCCCACAGTGGCTATCACACTCAATATGATGCCCCCACGGTCCTATTACACACAGCATGATGTACAGTATGATTCCCCCTGACAATACATTTCCCCACACAGTACATTGAAAGAAGACATCCATTGTGTTCTACCTATAACCTAACATGTTGATACAAAGGAAGGCAAAAGACCCATGAGGCAGATGCTAATTGCCCACTATTAACGAAAAAATCCTTCCCAACTCCACTAATGGCAATTAGACTAGTTCCCTGGATGAACGTCCTATCACAGAATCTAGTTCCCATAACCTGTAATATATTTTTCAACAAAAGCATCCGGGCCATACTTGAACTTGTTTAGTAAATCAACAATTACAATATGATGTTCCCGAAAGTCTGAATATTAAAAATGGTGAACATTGGACATAATTTCAAAAAACATCACAGTAAAAGATAATGCCTTACCAACACCAGGTCAGATTACCAATGCACTGCAGGATGCAGCAAGCCTCCATGATAAAGGCGGGGGCAGCACATGTGCAAAATACTGATGCAGACAGCCACTCACTAACCTACCAATTCATGGAGGGGGTGGCTGTGTAGTATTATACATGCACACCGATGGAGTCTGCATAGGGCGCCAGTCACACAGATATGTGTGATACACAGTGTCTGGCTTGCAGCCTATTGATGTCTTGCTTGCAGCGTATTGATGACGCCCATAGTATTAGATCAGGCGGGTTGCCCAGAACTATATACATGCACCCCCACAGGACAGACGCCCCAATTCACCCAGCCAACACTAAAGAGGCCTGGCTGCATCCTGCAAAAAGATGTGCAAAAAAGATGAAAAATAGTATATAAGATAAGTACACCACATGAGGTATTGGACGATATTTTGGCCAAAATACGCAAGCTCACAACTCCATCGGTGTGCATGCATAATACTACACAGCCACCCCCTCCAAGAATTGGTAGGTTAGTGAGTGGCTGTCGGCATTAGTATTTTGCACATGTGCTGCCCCCGCCTTTATCATGGAGGCTTGCTGCATCCTGCGGTGCACTGGTAATCTGACCTGGTGTTGGTAAGGCATTATCTTTTACTGTGATGTTTATGTTCCCGAAAGTCCCGTAATTTCACTATTCTTAGAGTAAAGAATCGCCATCTATGATGACTGAGAAACCATCTTTCTTCTAGTAGGAGAGGGTGCCTCCTTGTCATCGTTGAAGGTCTATATGTAAAAAGTTCCTTAATAAGATCTCTATACTGTTTCTTCTTATATTTGTACATTGTAATAAGATCGCCCTTAAACCTTCATTATTCCAAACTGAATAACCCTAACTTTGATAACCTGTCTTGGAATTGCAGTGCACCAATTCCCTTAATAACCTTGGTTGCATTTGTCTGCATACGTCCTAGTTCAACTATGTCCGTCTTATACACCAAAGACCAAAATTATACACAGTATTCTAAATGTGGCTGAATTAGTGACTTGTATACAGACAAAACTATGTTCTTATCATAAGCATCTATGCCTCTTTTAATGCTTCCATGGTTCTATTTGCCTTGGCAGCAGCGGCCTAGCACTGGTTATTAAAGTTGAGTTTGCTGTCCACCCATACACCCAAGTCTTTTCCAGTGATGGTTTTCCCAGTGTTTAGTACATAATTGTACATTGTAATTTGTCCCAAGCAAGAACATTTATCTACATTAAACTTCAATTGCCATTTTTCAGCCCAAACCTCAAGCTTACATAAATCCCTCTGTAATATTACATTATCCTCCTATGTACTGATAACCTTGCAGAGTTTACGATCATCTGAAAATATTGAAATTTTACTCTGTATACCCCCCAAAAGGTCATTAATAATTGTATTAAATAGAAGTCCCAATACTGACTCCTGGGGTACACCACTTTTAAATGTGACCCAGTTAGTGTGTTCCATTAATAACCATCATCTGTTTCTTATCACTGAGCTTTTTTTTGTTTCTTTCGAAATCATCTATACGGTTCCAGACATATGGACCTTTTTAAGTGCTAATGTTTATGGTATTTACCAAAGAAGCAGTCACCCAATGACACTCTTCCTTCAGAGAATCTTCTGGGCCATGGAAACTGGCATGACTTTGGGGTTACTTGTAGTTTTGAATGATTCATTTTACTATTCAATGTACTAAAAATGGGGAAAAAAATCCATTTGTGGTGAAATTGGACCAAATACTGATAGTGGGACGGTAGCCTAAATCTCGGTCTCCTTTGAAGCTCAGCATATAGATGAGCTCCAGAGGAGCACCAAGACAGCGGGCACAGGGCCCTCACTGTCCTAGTGACCCATCAGCCCCCGAGATCATGTCACAGGGCACAGATGGGAGCTGGTAAATGGAAGCAGTGGCACTGGTTACATTTACGTGCTGCTGTCAGAGATTGACAGCAGCATTTAAATGATTAACTTGTCGTAATTAATTGCTGTACTTTTATGTTAGAGGAGCAGGAAAGAAGGAAAAGCCGAGCTGTGGAGTTAGTATCAGAAGAACGTACCAACTCCAACTGCAGGTAGAAAAAAATGTAAATACTTATATAGTGTTAATATTGTATATTATAAATTATTTTCATGCATAAATTGCTGAATATTTACTATTATTTGTTGCAGTATATTTGGTATTAGTAATTATTATAGTTGGAAATTTGACTTACTGACACCACAGCCCTAGTTAAAAGGGTTTTCCACAAGTGAATATATTTATATATATACTAGATGGTGTCCCAATTCTAACGCATCGGGTATTCTAGAATATGTATGCGGCCGACTGGGCGCAATCAGCAGAGTGGTGTTTAAATTTGGCGCCAATCTCGCTGATTGGTCGCGGTCGGCTGGCGGCCGCGACCAATCAGCAGAGCGTTGTTTAAATTTGGCGCCAGAGCATTGTTTAAATTTGGCGCCAATCTCGCTGATTGGTCGTGGCTGGTGTCCGCGACCAATTAGCAGAGCGTTGTATAAATTTGGCGCCAATCTCGCTGATTGGTCGTGGCTGGCATCCGCGACCAGTCAGCAGAGCATTGTTTAAATTTGGCGCCAAAATCGCTGATTGGTCGCGGGCAGCGTCCGCGACCAATCAGCACAGCAGTGTTTAAATTTGGCGCCAAAATCGCTGATTGGTCGCGGGCAGCGTCTGTGACCAATCAGCACAGCAGTGTTTAAATGTTGCGCCAAGATCGGTGATTGGTCGTGGCCGCTATTTAAATGTGGCGTCCAAATCGATGATTGGTCGCGGGCAGCGGCCGCGACCAATCAGCACAGCGGTGTTTAACTTTTGCGCCAAGATCACTGATTGGTCGCGGCCAGAGACCGCGACCAATCAGCGAATCGTATAGGTGAGGACCGGGGAGCAGAATCGTATTGGTGAGGACCGGGGAGCGCCGCTGCCTGTGTGGCTACTTCCGCTGCGAGAAGCCGGGAGATGAGCGGCTTCTCGCAGCAGAAGTATCCCGACCCGCAGCGCCGCTCCCCGGTCCTCCCTTGACACCCTAGCCGCATGGAGGTCAACGCCACTGCCTGTGCGGCTACTTCCGCTGCGAGAAGCCGGGAGATGAGCGGCTGCTCGCCGGTCGGGGTTCTTCTGCTGCTAGCGGCCGGGAGATGAGAGCCTCGCGCCAGTCATCTCCCGGCTGCATCGCCGCTGAGCTCCGTCCCGCAGATGAGCCTCTAACGGCCGCCATCTTTTTTTTGAAATCCCGCGTCGCTGATTGGCCGCTGCTGGACCAATCAGTGACGCGGGATTTCCCCGACAGACAGACAGACAGACAGACGGGATAAGACGATTATATATATAGATATACGCGGTGTGCAGAATTATTAGGCAAATTGTATTTTAGAGGATTATTTTTATTGTTGATCAACAACTATGTTCTCAATCAACCCACAAGACTCATAAATATCCAAGCTTAATATTTTTGGAAGTTGGAGTGTTTTTTTTAAGATTTGGCTATCTTAGGAGGATATTTGTTTGTGCAGGTAACTATTACTGTGCAGAATTATTAGACAATTTAATAAAAACCAAATATAATCCCATCTCACTTGTTTATTTTCACCAGGTAAACCAATATCAGTGCACAAAATATAGAAATAAACATTTCTGACATGCAAAGACAAAAACCCAAAAAATTAGTGATCAGTATAGCCACCTTTCTTTATGATGACACTCAACAGCCTTCCATCCATAGATTCTGTCAGTTGCTTGATCTGTTTTCGATCAACATTGCGTGCAGCAGCCACCACAGCCTCCCAGACCCTGTTCCGAGAGGTGTACTGTTTTCCCTCCCTGTAGATCTCACATTTTATGATGGACCACAGGTTCTCTATGGGGTTGTCCTGCATGAAAATCATGTTTTTCTTGAACGATACCAACTTCTTCCTGTACCACTTCTTGAAGAAGTTGTCTTCCAGAAACTGGCAGTAGGTCTGGGATTTGAGCTTCACTTCATCCTCAACCCGAAAAGGTCCCACAAGTTCATCTTTGATGATACCAGCCCATACCAGTACCCCACTTCCACCTTGCTGGCATCTGAGTCGGAGTGGAGCTCTCTGCCGTTTACTGATCCAGCCTCTGGCCCATCCATCTGGCCCATCAAGAGTCACTCTCATTTCATCAGTCCATAAAACCTTTGAAAAATCAGTCTTAAGATATTTCTTGGCCCATTCTTGACGTTTTATCTTATGCTTCTTGTTCAAAGGTGGTCGTTTTTCAGCCTTCCTTACCTTGGCCATGTCCCTGAGTATCGCACACCTTGTGCTTTTTGATACTCCAGTAGCATTGCAGCTCTGAAATATGGCAAAACTGGTGGTGAATGGCATCTTGGCAGCTTCACGCTTGATTTTCCTCAATTCATGGGCAGTTATTTTGCGCCTTTTTTGGCCAACACGCTTCTTGCGACCCTGTTGACTATTTGCCATGAAACGCTTGAATGTTCGGTGATCACGCTTCAAAAGTTTGGAAATTTCAAGACTGCTGCATCCCTCTGCAAGACATCTCACAATTTTGGACTTTTCAGAGCCCGTCAAATCTCTCTTCTGACCCATTTTGCCAAAGGAAAGGAAGTTGCCTAATAATTAAGCACACCTTATATAGGGTGTTGATGTCATTAGCCAACACCCCTCCTCATTACAGAGATGCACATCACCAGATTTACTTAATTGGTAGTTGGCTCTCAAGCCTATGCAGCTTGGAGTAGGACAACATGTATAAAAAGTATCATGTGATCAAAATACTCATTTGCCTAATAATTCTGCACACAGTGTATATATATATATATATATATATATATATATATATAATCACACTATAATACAGTATGTCTTTTTTAGTTGAACAATTGGGATGTGGCTGCTGGGACCCCCAGGATGCCCAGTACTGAATCCAACTGGTTCTTATACATAAACCTTAAGTAGAGCCACATGAAGGTAAAAGGATCAGAGTGCCTGAAAAATGTATGGATCAGAAGGTGTTTTTCCCTGGATTGACTGTCATTCGTAGATGTAACAGAATCACTGGTCTTCTCTTCCACTTTTGGCTGAGGATTAGAGGATTAACATGAAACATGGAAACGATATTCTCTCATCAGACATATATGATGTTTAGTACTGATATGCCATAAATGTCAGTAGTATTACATTAAATGCAAAGGGACATTAATCAATTTGAAATGATTCTTTTTAGTTTTTTTTTTATTAAGAATTACATGGAAGAATGAAGAGATGTTCTTGGAGGGCCTTCTTCTGCAGATGTTACTTGCTGGTCAGAAGGCCACAGGTAGATGGTACAAGTCCTTCCACACAGGTGCATCTTTAATGGTGGACATGCTGTACTAGGCACTAGACATGAAGGGTTTTTCACATTGAGATGTTTGTGTTGCTCCGATGACAGGGAGCAAATATGCAGCTTTGTCTGATGGAGCGAGCAACCCTGGATAATCCACGCCGGCAAGATGATATCAGCCGGCGGAAGGTGGAACCTGTGAGAGGAGACAAAGAGACATAACTAATGTAAGTAATGGGACTACATATTAGAGCAGGGATGTCACACTCAAACACACAGAGGGCCAAAATGAAAAACTTGGACCCCACATAATCCTACATACAGAATAATGGCCCCACATAGTCCTCCGTACAGTATAATGGGCCCCACATTGTCCTCCATACAGAATAATGGCCCCAAATAGTGGTGGTGGTTCTGTTGTCGTGGGTCAAATATAACCACCCTGCGGGCCAGGTTTGGTCCACGGGCCAGAGTTTGACATGTATGTATTAGAGGATACTACTGTAGTGTCACTGTGACAGGATGATAGAGGAGTCGTATCCATACAGATGTACGGGGTCATTGTCAGTAATCCTACAGATAATATCTGCTCCACATGACTCCTTCTCACTGACTGACATCATGCAACATGGAGCTTATTGTTACACTTACCTCTTCTACTTCTTCTCTCTTCTACCTTCTCTGTTTTTTGTCGATCTTTCGATGCAGATTTTCTTTTCCCCTGAACTGGTGATTCTGATAAAAAAAACAAGAAAAAGATGTATATTATAAACTCCTAAAAGATTAGCTTTGTATCTTTATATAGAATTCTGTTATTCTTGTACCCTGTAGTCCCGGTAATTGATTATTGCACCATAATAGAGAGAATATGTCATATATACATAAAACCACCTGAGGGTCTGAGAATTAGATTGCCTTGTGAACTGATTAATATGAAACCTGTAGGTTTTCCGATATGTGGTGTCTAGCCAGGGAACTATGTCCCCTTATTAACATGATAACACTGCGGCATCCTGCAAGTAATATCTTAAAATAAGTTAGCTAAAACCTCAGTGCATTCTTAAGGTGATAAGGATCAGTATAGGCCTAGATGGAGCCATGGGTGCAGTATTCAGAATCAGTTTGGCAGAAGACTGAATGGCTTCTTATGCATTAAAAATTATAACCTATGAGGCTATGTGCCCACGTAGCAGATTTGATGCAGAGCGTTTTTGCCTCTCTCTGGCAGAAAAAAACGTATGCAGATTTACATGCAGATTTACATGCGTTTTTTCTGCCAGAGAGAAGCGTTTTTTCAGCATTTTTACATGCGCTTTCGCATGCGTTTTTTCAAGAAGTTTTCCAAACGATTTTGAGCATCACTTGGAAAAGTGCTTGACAAGTTGGTCACACTATTTAAATCCATGCAACCGGCATGGATTTATATAGTGTGACCGAGTAATAGTTAAAAAAAAGAATAAGAATGGTAAAAAATGAAAAAAAAAAGATTATACTCACCTTCCGGTGTCTTCCCGGTGTCATCTCTGCTGCGTCCGGTCTCTTGCAATGCTCGCGGTGCTGTGAAGGACCTGCGGTGACGTCATTGAGTCATGTGATGGGTCACATGACTCAGTGACGTCATGACAGGTCCTTCACAACAGCGCGAGCATTGCAAGAGACCGGACGGCGTGGACAAAACACTGGGAGGACATCGGAAGGTGATTATAAGCTTTATTTTTTATTTTAAATTCTTTTCTTTACAGATTCTATGGTACCCAGGTCTGGATGAGAGTCTCCTCTCCTCCAGACTTGGGTACCATCCGCACATTAGAAAGCGCCAATTACGCAAGTACAGATGCAGTCTTGCGGAATTAGCGCGTTCTAATGCAAGTCAATGGCGGCGATTACGCTGCGCGTCCGCAAAATTAATGGACATGCTGCGTATTTTTGAGCGCAGCATAAACGCTGCGGAAAAATACGCAGCATGGGCATTGAAAGTGCGGAATTGCATTGGAGACCATGGGGGAAGGTTTACCAAGCGTTTCCCAAGTGTTTACGCTGTAGAAATTCCGCAGCGTAAACGCTTGAAAAACGCATCGTGGGCACACAGCCTAAGAGTGAGGATTTTTATAAAATGAAATGTTGGGCTGTTTTCACATTACACTTTTTGACACAGGCTGCAATAGAATGACCTATAGAGCTATACATACCTGACAATATGGATGACTGTCTGCCTTCAGCAGTGAAACACTGCTTGTCATCATCAGACTTAGAGGGGGAAGAATCTTTCTGCGTCTGGTTGTCATCAGATTTAGAGGGGGAAGAATCTTTCTGCCTCTGCTTATCATCATCAGATTTAGAGGGGGGAGAATCTTTCTGCATCTGGTTGTCATCAGATTTAGAGGGGGGAGAATCTTTCTGCGTCTGGTTGTCATCAGATTTAGAGGGGGGAGAATCTTTCTGCGTCTGGTTGTCATCAGATTTAGAGGGGGGAGAATCTTTCTGCGTCTGGTTGTCATCAGACTTAGAGGGGGGAGAATCTTTCTGCGTCTGGTTGTCATCAGATTTAGAGGGGGGAGAATCTTTCTGCGTCTGGTTGTCATCAGACTTAGAGGGGGGAGAATCTCTCTGTGTCTGGTTGTCATCCTCAGATTTAGAAGGGGGAGAATCTTTCTGCGTCTGGTTGTCATCAGACTTAGAGGGGGGAGAATCTCTCTGTGTCTGGTTGTCATCCTCAGATTTAGAGGGGGGAGAATCTTTCTGCGTCTGGTTGTCATCAGACTTAGAGGGGGGAGAATCTCTCTGTGTCTGGTTGTCATCAGATTTAGAAGGGGGAGAATCTTTCTGCGTCTGGTTGTCTTCAGACTTAGAGGGGGGAGAATCTTTCTGTCTGTTTGGTAGAAGAAAAACATATAAATTACAAGTGAAAACAATAGATACGGATACAACACCTGTCTGCAAAGCCCATTAGGACATCTGAATAACATGAAGGGGATGCTGTGCTCAAGACCCTCTTCTACCAGCAAGAATGGAGAATCACTAGCAATATTTATTTTCCTGTAATGAACTGGAAATTAAAGCTGGTCATAGTTATCAACTTTCATCACCAGCGTTATCACAAGTCAGAAACATGGTGATCAGCAATCATGTGGTCATCGATACTGGATTTAGTATCGACTTACACTCGTCTTGAATTTGGTGTTGTGAACACATATCAGAATGGACCCCATAAAAATAATTTGCTCACATGTCTGACTGTTTTGCACTTTCTGGTGAATACCCTGGAGGTGACTTGGGTTCTTCATTGTTCATCATCTTGGTATGGATGGAACAGAGCTAATACAAAGAGGAAAAAAAAATATTTTAATATTTTACAATTTTATTTTAATTACAGGTTGTATGGATCTTATTGGTCACATACTTACTTTAGAAAGCCTATGCGAAGATGATAGAAAGTTTTGGCTTTCCGGCCAGTCATTATCTTCACTTGTGTCCCCCTCATCTGAATCAATATGTTGATGTCTGCTACATCGAGCTGAAAAGTACAAGAGTTAATCGAGATTATTAGCATAATACTTTGTCCTGAACAGTCACCATTTGATCATGAATCAAGGTGGGGACTGATTCTCACTTAAAATGAAATACAAGACACACAGCAGCTTTCTGCAGATGATGTCTCATTCTACTTACTGTCAAAGTAGATGGTATCCTCTTCTGACTCAAGATCAGGAATGAACAGCGACTTCTGACTTAGAAGGTTGTCAAAATCTAAGTTACGCAGGAATGGATGAAATTTGATCTCATTTGCTCCTCCTTGAAAAGGAAAACAATGAATAGTGATATAGTTATTGTCAAAGAGACAAGTTTCTTAGGCCTCCTACACATATCCGTGTTTGCACTACATGTGGCATCCATTTTTCTTTCACGTATGCCACCCGTACCCATTATCATCTATGCTGCTGTTTTTTTGTGGCAGCACAGATGACAAGTGCCAATACAAGTCTATGGGACCCTGAAAAACACGTACATCACACAGATGGCATCCGTGTGCCATTTGTGTGCCTTCCTTACGCTGTATCTGTTTAACATTACAAAGTATAAGAGATACTTTATCATTTCTTTTTCTTTGCCGTACCGGAAAAACACTGATGGCACACTGATGGCACACTGATTCAAAACACTGATGACACTAGTACTGTTTTTTTCCGGTACTGGTTTCAGTACTGATTTTATACGGACGTGTGAAGGGGGCGTTAATCTGAACGGTTGACGTAACAGAGCCGAAGTGAAGTAGATGTACTGAAAGTCTTAGCATGAAGAATGGGGAATGGCCAAGCTGGTAGAGAACAAAACCTCAGTGCTGATCCTCATTATTCATTTTCTGTTCACAGAGGTGTAATAAGTCATTAATAATAGTATTATATACATTACCTGTCCCAAGTCTTTGTGCTGGATCTTTTCTGAGCAGCTCAATGATGATATCCCGAGCTGTGGCTGGAAAAGCCGAATTAGTAAGTTTCCAATATATGTCATCTGTTATGTAAAAAGCAAATATTACAGAAAATGAAACATCTTAATTTATTTTATCAAAACAAAAATCTTTTATATTAACAAAAGTAACTAAATCACACAACTAATCTATTCAAATAACAATGACATTACACAGCAATCAGATTATTTTACTTACCCCTGACAATATGGCTGTAAATGTCATATTTGGAAGGCCCATAAAATGGTACACGTCCTACAAGAAATGTATATAGGATGATCCCAATTGACCACCAGTCAGCTGGCCTTCCATAGCCTTCCTTTAAGATAACTTCTGGGGCTATGTAATGAGGGGAGCCAGCAATCTGGAAAAAACAGAGGAATGAGATAATGATCAGAGAACATAATTGTGACAAATAACATCAGTGGAAACGTTTTCTAGATGAGAAAGTATAAGAGAAGGAGAAATGGAGGAGATGAGTAAAGAACAAGTTCCTGCCTACCTCCTTATTATGGAACTCTCTGGTGATGTCCTCAATTGGAGCCTTGTAGATCTCTGATGTTGGTCTCATGAGACAGAGTTTGGAAAGCCCAAAATCTGTAACTTGAATATGACCAGTTGACGTTATCAGGAGGCTGTGAAAAAAAGAGGATGTCAGCCCCAAGTTGCAAATAGTTTGTATAATAAACGATATCTTTTTTCCCCTTTCTTATACTACAAGTGTCACTTACTTTTCAGGCTTCAGGTCTCTGTGCATTACACCATAGCTGTGCAGATATTCCACAGCTAGAACCGTTTCTGCAATGTACAGACGAGCCAAGGGGACAGGTAAACACCCATAGTTCTTCATAAAACTGCCACAGTCTCCTCCTACAGCAGAAAGCAAATATGACAGGAGAGGGTTTGTTACAATGTAAATGACACATGAGGAGTGTGAATGAGAAATGAGCAGAGACATTGGGGCAGGACGTCATACACAGAGATATACTGTATAATAATGCAAAAAACCCTCCATTGGAGCATACCCGAATAGTAACTAGGACTGCACTAAATGTCTATGAAGCAAAACCACAAAGGTGCAAGAGCTGCACAAATAAGTGCAATGAAGCAACATCCCATATAAAAGCATGAATCTTTATTAGTCACGTGGAATAAATATTTAAAAATAACAAGGTAACTCATACAAAAAAGAGACACTATTCTGGCCAAAAAAGTATGAGCTATATATACTATGTATCTTGCAATAAATAAATATATAATTAGTTAAAGGTGTTAGCAGTCTCATTTGTGGTTTTGCTTTATATACTGTATAAGGCCGGTTTCACACGTCCGGATATTTCTGGTACCGGAAAAACCTGTGTCGGAGATGTCCGTGTGCCGCATCAGGAGCACACGTACCGGCGTTTGGGAATCAGTGTACAGTTAGCGTTATTCCCAAAAGCCGGGTACTGAACGCTGCGCTCATCATTTTCCCCTGCCGGCACTGCGATCAGCACCAGCAGGAGTTAATAATGAGAGTTGTAGTCTGCTCCCGATGTCTCCACCTGTAAAAATAAGAATAAAATAAAAAAAAACCCTTATACTCACCTACCTGTCCTAAGTATCTCCTGCTGTAATCCATGCGACTACTCAGCAGAGGAGCTGGGGAGAATGACTCCTGCAGTGAGCGACGCCAGACCTCAGCTGAGCTCAGTGAGTGACAGGACACCGCTCGCTGAGCTCAGCGCAGATTCGGGGCCGCTCGCTGCAGGAGTCATTCTCCCCGGCTCCTCTGCTGAGCGGTCTCATGGATTACAGTGGGGGACATTTAGGACAGGTGAGGGTATAGATTTTTTTTTTATTCTTATTTTTACAGGTAGAAATACACTGGGAGAAGACAACCCTCATCATTAACCCCTGCTGGTTCTGATCGCAGCGCCGGCAGGGGACAATGATGAGGGCAGCGTTTAGCACCCGGCGCTAACTTTATCGCTAATTCCCAGGCGCCGACACATGTCACACGGATGGCATCCGTGTGCGGTATGTGTTTACACTGAACCATTGACTTGAATGGGTCTGTGTGATCCGTCCTGCTGGCCAAAAACAGACATGTCTACGTGTGGATCACATGGACACACGGTCCGTGGAAACACTGACATGTGCGCACATGTGTCAGTGTCTCCAGTACGTGTGGTAAACTGTCACCTCACGTACCAGAAATACTGAAGCGTGAAAGAGGCCTAATGTAGAGCGTATAAAGCAGAGTGACCCAATATAAAAAGACAGAGCCGTGCCTCATCTGCAAGCCTCTTATTCATTACTCTGTGAAATGCTCATCTATACAAACTGTTAGAATTGAGTCAAATCCTCCTTTTATCCTCAGTGGATATTTTTGCCATTCTCAGTGAGGACATTCACCAGAGACTTTCACAGAGATAATGATTTTCCTGGCATCTTGGTAACAGATAACTTATAGTAAATGCAGTATGGACATGTATCCGTCCATGTGGTCACATTCAGATTATGGAGAAGATGCTAGAGATAAGCAGATTGAGGCTGGATATAGGCACAATGGATATGACTTACCTGCTGCATACTCCATGACCATACACAGATGATGAGGAGTTGGAAAGGAGCACAACATGGAGGCCACAAAGGGACAATCAGCAAATGTTAGGATGTCCCTCTCTAGAAAGGCACGTTCAAGTCTTCTTGGAATATTCACGTTCTCCTTGTCCAACTTCTTCATAGCGAATAGCTGGCTTGTGTATTTGTGTCGCACTAAGTGGACGGCTCTGGAGAGAAGGAAAATCCATGATTTATAATGAATTCTTACTAACATTTTGTCTATAAACCTCATCACATGATTGTCTGGTTACTACTAGATGTCACTAGAAATCCATGTAGAAATCCATCAAGTTACACAACATAAATGATGACCTATGCGAGGTCCTCATCTATGTCACGTCCTAACTGACCTAAATAATGACATATAGATGTGGCCAGTAGACATGAGCTAACACATTTGAGTGGAATTAAATTCTACTCAGATTTTGCAAAATTCTGCATTCACCAAAATGGCGTTTTGTTTTTTTGTTTGTTTTGTTTTTTGTAATTTGCTTACTCATGGATTTAGCAAAATGTCAAGCGTTGGCCACCATTTTCAAAATCTTGAAAGGCCATAAAAAAGTTTAAAAATAAACAAATTTTTATACTCACTTCTACGGCCCCTCCGCCTCAACCGTCCGTTCCTTGCCGCATCCTCAAATCTCTGCTGCTAATGCTGAAATCCAAATGCCTCTCATACTGGGACGGGACTTCCAACATTGATGAGATCTGGGAGGATTATGCACAAGCGCAAGAACAGTCACGGTGTCACAATGTTGTGACTTTTTATGCTCTTGCATAGAACTCTCTCAGACCTTCTCAAAGCCTGAAGTCCTTGCATAGCGTGAGCGGTGGCAAACTGAAGAGGCAGTGAGGACCGGACGGGTGACGGTGAGAAGTGGAGGGGCTAGAGAATTGAGCAGTAAGGGGAGTATAAGTATGTTTCTTATGCTTATTATGTTCTGGGGCCTGGTGAGGCCCCAGAGCATAATAAGGGACATTAATTTCTCCTTGAATCGTATTTTCACAAGTCCACGTGAACAAGCAAATTAGAATTTTGCCTGATTCGCTCATCTCTTGTGGACAGTATGGACTCAGAGCATTTCTCTGTTGTACGGGCTGGGCACAGAGACAGAAGCATTGTCATAAGGAACACTAGGAAATGTATATTATGCAAACATAAAGCTCACCCATAAGCTCCACTGCTGATCAGTTTGATTGGTTTAAAGTCGGTCTTACTAGGACTTGTCTCCAAGTTCAATGATCCGGTCAAGGCCTAGAAATAATAAGAAATGACATTAAGACATAGAATCTGCAGGAAAATAAAAGCTCCAGATGCAGGAACTTCTCCTCTATATTATGTCCACGCTGATTACATTGCAGCAGATGTAGAGGACATGATGCAAGCCGGACCCTCCACAGACAGTATTATATTTTAAGGGGATATTCCCCATGCATAGATATCACTGTACTGCAGGGTATGATAAGGGGCATCACACAGAAGAGGCAGAATAACAATGCCATCATTACTCACAATAGATCTGATCTACATAAAAGCAAAGATATCCCATTGTCATCTGGGGTATAATATTATATGTGTAATTCATACCCCGTTATCTGATGATAAACAGACGTCTCCTCTGATACTTACACTGGCAGATTCGTGGATCTCTGGTGTCTCACATATTCCACCATCAGTACTGGCCGTCGACACAGTTATTTCTAAAATAATGATAAAATAATGAAAAGATGTCATGTATCAGTCTATATCAGTACTTAATATATAACACATCCATATAATGAAGGACATGACAAGATCTCTGTAAATGATATAAAAACTAGATATCTGGTATTCTGCACATACTAAATATACAGTATTTATGGCACATCCAGAGATAGATACACTGGGCGATTGTTCAGGATCTGATTACCGTATTTTTCAAGTTATAAGACACACTTTTTTCTGTAAAATGGGGGTGCGTCTTATCCCAACGTAGCTTACTGAGGGGGGGGGGGTTGCGGTGAAGCGAGGCCCCAGGACGCAGGGTCACTGCTGCAGGAAGCTGGCGGCGGCAGGAGTGGGGCGATGCTGTGGGCCCCAGGCTGGGAGGAGGGGGTGTTCGGCGGTGCAAGGATGCAGCGGCCCCTGGGCTTTCAGAAAATGTCGCCGGAGACTCCGCACTTCCATGATTTTCAGTGTGGTGGACTTCGGAAAAATGGATTCTGGAGATGGCGCATGCAGATTGAGATCTTGTCTCCCGAGATCTCAATCTGTGCATGCGCCACCTCCGGTGGAGATTTTCCCAAGGTCCACCAGATTGAAAACCATGGAAGTGCAGGGACTTCAGTGCAGCATCGCCCCACTCCTGCTGCTGCCATCTTTCCGCCGCCTTTCCCCTAGAAAAGTTACCACAAAATTGGATTATAAGTTGCTCCACCATTTTATTAAAAAAATGTTTTTCCTATTTTCCGCTCCAAAATTTCACCTGCTTCTTATGGTCCGGTGCATCTTATAGTCTTCAAAATATGGTATTTTTGAACAATTACATGATTGGGGATCTATGACCCTCATTTTGGAGCCGAGAAGACCACACAGGCGTGAAGTAGAATTACATGATCCCTCTCCATTACAGGGAATGAAGAGTAAATCTACATATTCTCTGCCATTCTCTATAATATCTGGATATTTGAATGTAAAATATTAGATGATCGGCTTACCTTCAATCAGATCAGTTTTTAGCTCTAACTGACTAATATTAGGGTCAGGCATGTTCACGGTTTGCCCCTCTTCGGAGTCACCTTCGGATGTTTCCTGATGGTTATAATATGTACAATTAGTATAACATTTCACAAATACTAAATTATCATATACAATAGATAGGAAGGACTAAACATTGGATTTACTGGTAATTTCAGTATTGGACGGACTATACACAGCCACTCCCTCCAGTAAATCAACAATAATATATAAGGTACTTGTATATACAACTGATCTCTGTTATCAGAATTGCAGCATTTACAAGAAGGAAGATTGTGATGATCGAGCAAAACAGAGGCAGAAATACAAACTCCCACCGCTGAGTACAGACTGCCATCACAGATGATGGAGCCGCAGGGACAGGCGGTCATGAAATATCCTGTGCCTGCCTGGAGGGGACAAGGACATGTGATATAGAAGATGATGGCTCCTTACCAGGTGCTCCAGTGAGCGGGCCGGACTCTCCAGTATATTCAGGACATTTTGGGCCAGTTGTTTAAAAAAGGCCAATTTTCCACTTTGGGCTTTTTCTTCAGCCTATAAAGATGGAAATAAATACAAAAGGAAAATCATGAGAGAAAGTGCAGAATGGAGGAGGCCATTTATGTCACCATTTTACTCCTGTCTATCTGCAGCTACAATTACTACACATTTGGTACATTTTATATATTATATTGGTGTCGATCTAAAGAACAATTTTCTGTAAATAAACTTGTATTCCATTATTATTATTTGATTTGTATTATTATTATTATTATTTTTTATACAGCATAAAAACACTTGTATAATTAGTGGTGGTGAATTATGATGTCATAATAGCAGTGATGTCGTGATGGAATCTTGTGATGGAATCTTAACGGGGCATCTCACCGTGAAAGGAAGTTTCCTAGCAATAGTTAAGGTGGCAAAACCATAGTTTGTGCATCAGTACCAGATGCTTGAATGTAAGAAAGAACTGTGGGTACTTTACATTTCTAATCAGTGAGGCTAGTTCTATGGTCTGAGATAAATTATTAATATTTGTTATACACAATAAAAATCATAATTACATATTTATAAGAAATCCGGATTAAGGTGCTAAATGAAGTGTCTTTACTAAGGGACAAGGACTGGACTAGGAATGAAATCTAGCCCTGACATTTGAATCATACAGGCTCATGCTGCACTTTTACACCTCTTCCCAAAATGGGGATCTCTATTACAAATATGACCCTGCCTGACACTGAAGAAAGTCTAAATTTTATTACTACCAATAATACCACTATACAGTAAGGGAGACCAACTAGACATAATAATAATAATTTGTGCAGATTGTCTGCTATTTACCTGTTGTACTAATGTCCTGATGTTCTGCTGCAAATGCTGAAGATATTCTGAGGTAATACGACCTTGGTAGTATTTGGTCAAGCAGTCCCGTACAAGCTCCATAACCAGCCGGTAAGTGAAGCTGAGGACGCCATCGGGTAGTGGTAGCACACAGTTAGGGGTATAGGTGGTAAGAATCCCCTGGAGTAGTGCCAACTCCTGAAGTCTGTCTGGAGAAATTCCAGACATTTCAATGAAATGCGCAATCAGTATATCACTAGATAAGTAGCTAAACACTGACAACAATGACACCGGGGTATCAAAGTGACACTGAAGTGTAAACGCTTGTATAAGTAGTGGTTGTGAATTATGATGTCATAATAGCAGTGATGTCATGATGGAATCTTGTGATGGAATCTTACAGGTGCATCTCACCTTATAAGGAAGTTGCCTAGCAACAGCTAAGATGCCATCTACATAGACTGAGCATCAGCATCAGATGCTTGAATGTAAGAAAGAGCTATGGGTACTTCACTTTTACTTTGATAGGCAGGTGAGTATAAGGATTTTTTAATTTTATTCTTATTTTTACGCTAGGACACAGCGGGAGCAGACTACTACTCTCATCATTGTCCCTTGGTTGTGCTGATCACAGCGCCAGCAGGTTACAATGATGAGGGCAGCATTCAGCACCCGGTGATTGGGAACAGCGGTAACTGTACTGCTGATTCCCAGGTGGCGGAATGTGCGCTCCTGATGCGGCACACGGTTGCCACACAGGTGCACATGGACACGTATATCTCCCGTACCGGTTTTTCCGATACTGGAAATATCAGGACATGTGAAACCGGCCTAACTCTGGAATCTGTAAAAAGAAAAAACTGATGGCACTTCTAATACGAGAAATAGGTGTGAACAGGTGCTTACTAGGAGAAGCTACCTCCATATACAATTAACAAATAAAGTAGCAAACTGCAATGCTAAGTATGTAAGCATGAAATATGGAATATAAATAGCATTACTGCTATAGAAAATAGAAATAAATGAGAAATCTTAGCGCATAAATTGGCCAATTCATGTGTACCTGTCCCTTAGAGAGGTATTCACATTGGTAGGGTCCTGGCACTGAGAAACGCCTTACCGCGGCTGCCAGATACACATGAATTGGCCAATTTATGTGCTAAGATTTCTCATTTATTTCTATTTTCTACAGCAGTAATGCTATTCATATTCCATATTTCATGTTTACATACTTAGCCTTGCAGTGTGCTACTTTATTTGTTAATTACTCTGGACTCTGTGTGGCCTCTGTTCAGCGGTGTTCTTGACGCGCCCCCTGGGCCATATTCTTTTAGGGGAATATCCGGAGCCGGATCAGATGGGGGTTGTAGTCTCCGAGCGGCTGTGACCCGGTCCGTGCCCAGGTTGTCAAGCTCAGTGTGTGGCAGTCCTACAGATGTTACTGAAAGTTCTTTATGTCGACTACGCCACCCGTTGTGTTGCGGTCACTACGGCCGCCGCTGCAGCAGGGTCCGCTGAGGCTGATGGTGTTGGTGCAGCTTGGTAGGATAACCCCCAACGGGAGGGGTATAGCCTCAGGGGGTCAGGTGCAGAGGATGGGGGTTGTGGTGGTGCAGTGCAGACGGCAATCAGAGACAGAGTCGGGTTATGCAGTTCAGGGTGTTTACTCACTGCAGATGTTCCGGTCACTCCAGCTTCAAGTGACCTCCCGAGCCGTGCTGCGTCCACCAGGTCCTGGATCCGGCCAACCCCCAAACAAGTCCGGAGCGTGGCCCTGAGCTCTCCTTCTGTCCTTTCCTCTGGCCGTCCCCACCAGGGATCCACCTAGGTCCAGCTCCCTCGGGCCTTCTGTTGGGAGACCCTTGGCCTTAGGTTCCCTGACCCTTCACGTGGTTTGCCTTCGGGGTGGATGTAGTGGGTGGCCGTGGCAGATGCTGCCCACGGCCTCCGGTCTCTGGCTAGGGTGTGCTTTTGCCCCCACCAGTTTGGGATCCGGTACCCTGTTGCTGACTCTTCACCCGTTGATTATATTTGGGATCTTGGAGTCCTTTCTCTCCCCCTCTGGGTCCTTCTTTCACTTCTCCTCTCTCTCACTCTGGGCCGCTCTTCTCCTCTCCTCCTGACTCTCTGACTGGCTCTCTACAACTGACCCTGATCTTAGTTTGTGCCCACCTTATATATCCCTCTATGTGTGAGCTCAGGTGACCAGCACCCAATGAGCTCCTAACACTACCCAGACTGCTCCCCCTATCTGCCCCTACACTACAGGGATGTTCCAACCCCCTCCCACTCCAGCCAGGGACAGACACGGTCGTACCTGCACATTTCCAAGTGGGAGTACCGTCGGCCTGCCCCTCGGAAATGGGATGTGTGTAGTGCATGCAGCCTACCGAGCTCAGTTCCACACTCCTTCCTTACCCGGGAGTGGAATATCACACCTCTGGCTGAGGTGCAACACTCCTGTAGCAGCCGAATCCTCAGGGTGCTACATTCTTTTTATCAGAGGCTCGCAAAACTGTGGCCGACGGCACTTTTATTCACGCCTAATAAAAAGACGGACACCGTGGGATCACAGGCCAGACGGTGCCTCCATCTGCCTCATTACAGGGAATCTTCCGCCGGAGGCTCCGTCTGGATCACGTATTTCAGAGATTTACATGGAAACCCCGGTGTAAGCGCTGAGCGTAGAGCACAGGATAAATGTGGGCAGAGCCATATTGCGAACTCTGGGAGGCTGAATGAACAAACCAACAGCAGGTGAAGAATTGGTTTTATTTATTTATTTACACCGTTCCTCGTGCGGTTTAAGTGATTAGATGACTTTATTCTTCGGGTCGGTGCGATTACAGTGATACCAGATTCATATCGGGTTTTTACATTTGGCAGCTGTCACACACTAAACTTTTTTTTTTGCAAAGACTAGTTTTTGCATCGCCATATTTTCAGAGCTATAATTTTTCCATATTTCGGTCGACAGAGTTATGTGATAGCTTGTATTTTGCGGGACAAGTTGATGTTTTTATTGGTACCATTTTCGTGCATGTGACATTTTTTGATCGCTTTCTATTCTGATTTTTGGGAGGCAGAATAAACAAAAACCAACAATTCAGTAATTGTTTTTTTAGTTTTTTTTATGCAGCTCTGCGTGTGGTAAAATTAATAAGGCAGCTTTATTCCTCGGGTCAGTACATTTACAGCCATACTGCATTTATATCTTTTTTTATGTTTTGGCGCTTTTACACAATAAAAACTATTTCATAGAAAAAATCGCTTTATTCTAAGAGCTATAACTTTTTTATTTTTTGGCTGATGGAGCTGTATGGTGGCTTGCTTTTTGCGGGACAAGATGATGTTTTCAGTGGTATAATTTTTATTTATATTCGTCTCTTTGATCGCGTTTTATTCCACTTTTTGTTCGTTGGTATGATGATAAAGCACCGTTTTTTGATTCTTTTTTTTTACTGTGTTCACTAAAGGGGTTAACTAGTGGGACAGTTTTATAGATCAGGTCGTTCCGGATGCGGCGATACTAAATATGTGTACTCTTATTGTTTTTCTTCATAATAATATTTAATTTTTTTATTATTTTTTTATTTTAAAAAAAATATTTTTACAACTTTTTTTTCACTTTTTTTACTTTGTCCCACTATGGGACTTTCACTTTCAGCAGGCTGATCGCAGTTCTAAGGTATAGCAGTGCAGGATCACTGCTATACCTTGTAAACTGTCAGTGCTGCAGACACAAGCTAGTTTGATCATGCACTGCGCATGGTCAAACTAACTTGCTGGTGCCTGGTGACACAGGTGTCGTCATGATGACATCGTGTCACCATGGCAACGATCTGGACCCCGTGAGGACAGCGCAGGGTCTCCGATCCAAGAGCAGAGGTGCTTCTGTCCCTCCACTCACTTGCTAAATGCTGCGATCGCAGCATTTAGGGGGTTAAAGTGCCGGGTGTCAGCTGTCAAAATCAGCTGACAACCGGTGGCGATTGATCCCGCACAGCCTGTGTCGTAATAATACGTACCTGGTCCATAAGGCCCAGGGCACAGGGACGTATTATTATGCACAATGTCAGAAAGGGGTTAAAGCTTCTGACGCGCCCCTGGGCCTGCTGTGTCGTGCGGCATCGCGCGCACGGGGGCTTACCCGGAGCCGGATCAGATGGGGGTAGTAGTCTCGTGGCGGTGACCCGGTCCGTGCCCAGGGAGTCAAACTGAGCGGCAGTATTTAGCAGTAGATGTTATATTGCTCGACTACGCCACCCGTTGAATGCAGTCATGAGACCGCCGCTGCAGGGCAGACCGCTGAGGCCGGTGGTACGGTTGTGCAGCGGGGATGGTATAACCCCCAACGGGAGGGGTATGGCCTCAGGGCAGCGGATGTGGATGATGAAACACTCAGAGACGGTGCGGTGTAGTTCAGGGTCTTTACTGGTGGCAAAGGTAGACCCTCCCGGAATACTGGCTAGCGATCGGGGCCTGGTCAGTCCGTGAGCAGATGGAATCTTCCCTGGCCAGGCGGAGTTGTAGGCCTCCCCAACTAATCGTACTCTTCTGGCTACCTTGCTAGAGGCTGGTAAAAGTAGCCCACGTCCCTGAGTGTACCGTGTGGTGCTCACCCGTATGGCCGGTGACTCATAGAATCATAGAATCATAGAATGGTAGAGTTGGAAGGGACCTCCTGGGTCATCTGGTCCAACCCCCTGCTCAAAGCAGGATTCACTAAATCATCTCAGACAGATGTCTGTCCAGCCTCTGTTTGAAGACGTCCATTGAAGGGGAACTCACCACCTCTCGTGGCAGCCTGTTCCACTCATTAATCACCCTAACTGTCAAAAAGTTTTTTCTAATATCTAATCTGTGTCTCCTCCCATTTAGTTTCATCCCATTGCTTCTAGTCTTTCCTTGTGCAAATGAGAATAAAGATGATCCTTCTACAATGTGACAGCCCTTGACATATTTGTAGACAGCTATTAAGTCTCCTCTCAGTCTTCTTTTTTGCAAGCTAAACATTCCCAAATCCTGCAACCGTTCCTCATAGGACATGGTTTGCAGACCAGTCACCATTCTGGTCGCTCTTCTCTGAACTTGCTCCAGTTTGTCTATGTCTTTTTTAAAATGTGGTGCCCAAAACTGTACACAGTATTCCAGATGAGGTCTGACCAAAGAGGAGTAAAGACCGATAATGACTTCACGTGATCTAGACTGTATGCATCTGTTAATACATCCCAGAATTGTATTTGCCTTTTTTGCTGCTGCATCACACTGTTGACTCATGTTCAGTCTATGATCTATTAGTATACCTAAGTCTTTTTCACATGTACTGTTGCTTAGCTCTATTCCTCCCATTCTGTATATGCTTTTTTCATTTTTATTGCCCAGATGTAGTACTTTGCATTTTTCCCTGTTAAAAACCATTCTATTGGTTGCTGCCCACTGCTCCAGTTTATTTAGGTCTTTTTGAATCCTCTCTCTCTCTTCTCTAGTGTTAGCTATCCCTCCTAGCTTTGTGTCATCAGCAAATTTAATCAGTTTACCCTCAATTCCTTCATCTAAATCATTGATAAAGATGTTGAACAATACAGGTCCCAGGACGGAGCCCTGTGGTACCCCACTTGAGACATTCATCCAGCTGGATGTGAAGCCATTTACAACCACCCTTTGAGTCCGATCACTAAGCCAGTTATGAATCCACCTAACAGTTGCCTGGTCCATTGCATACTTGGTCATTTTTTCAATAAGGATGGTGTGAGATACTTTGTCAAATTCTTTGCTGAAGTCAAGATATACTATATCTACAGCATTTCCCTGATCCACCCGGGGCCTTCTGGTAGCTTCTGCTCCACGACGGCGGTGCTGGTCCCTTGCGTGTGACCGTGCCTTCGGGTTTCTTGGCCAGAGGACCTGAAATCCCCTGCCGGGCGGTTTCTGCTGCTGGGTAACGATTAGTCCCCACAGCCTCGGACTCCGGGTCCGGTAAGAACTCTTCAATCAGGGCGAGCTCTACAGCTTCCAGCCCCTGATCTCTTTTAGCACAGCTCCCACAGAGCTCCTGATCTTTCTTGCTCCTAAAGCTGCTCCACTACAGACCAGACTGTGTCTCTGTCTGTGTTCTCTCACTCTCTTCTAACCCTGCCTCAGCCCCAGCTTTATATAGGGGAAGTTCTTCCCCTCCCAGGACTGGGCAGGAGGTGTGGCATGCATAGGATGTCTGACCAGGAAACCTCCCACCTGCTCACAGACGTAATATTGCTATTACTGTGGAAACCAGACCCCTGGGGTGCCACATTCCCCCCTAGTAAAATTTAGTACTCCGGGACTAAACATATTTTTGTAAAACATAACAAGTAAAAACAGAAACAGTACAATAAAGAAGAACACATTAGGATGGTCACGGCATGTCCGCAACCGGGTGCAGTCTTTGAAGAAAACAAAGGTGTCCATTTCACCAAGAGACCGGGAGCCGTAACCAGGTAGGGGTCTGTCCTGCCCCGAGTCCTTAACAGTCTTTGTCCTTTCCTGGGTTACGCTCCAAACATATGTACAAAGGATTCCGGATAATCCCTAAATGACACCTATAAAATAACTAAAAATACACAATTATTTACAGGTAACAGAAAACAGGTAAATACAAATAAACAGTCTAAACACTTAGATCCTCCAACGTACGGGCAACTGGCCTCTAGTGGCTCTAGTGGACCTACGGAGCTGACTGACTGGTCCTGAGCTACGGGGTGTAGGAGCTGTCAAAGGTAAACTGGGCAGCTGTCTACGGGCTCTTTGGCTCACTAGGGGCACGGCAGGCTCACTATAAGCAGAGGGTTGATCCTCCTGGTCTGCTTGTGTGGGGTCTTCTGCCTCCTGGACCGGCTGCTCTTCCAGCTCTACCTGTTTCTCTGTAGGTACTTGAGATGCTGGTTGGAGGAAGGTGAGGACGGGTACCACAACAGCGCCATTGACTTGAGTCCAAGACCGAGGGAAGTCTCCGAGCACAGTACTGACCATATCTTCCCTTTCCTCTGCGGGTCGAGGGTCTTCTTGTTCTTCTTCAGGGCTTCGTAGCTGTTCGGGACACTTCTTCAGGTGATCTCGGGAGACAATGGCTGTGGTTTCTCCTCCGTCCTTACTGATTATGCAGACTTTCGGGTTCTCATGGCTTGAGGGCAGTACGGTGTACGGGTCCTTCTCCCACTGGTCGTCCAACTTGTGGAGGCGTCTCTTCCTCTTCAAGACCTGCTCTCCAGGTAAGAGGGGAACAGCGGGAGCATACTGGTTGTAAGTCTTCTCCTGTCTTTCTCTAGCTTGACAGAGACTTCGCTCCACGCTCTCCTGTACTTTCCGGTACTGCTGCTGCCTTTCTGTGTCCCAGTCTGCTTCTGGTGAAGTGTCCTCGGGTGTCAGGACTCCCATCTCCAGATCAACAGGAAGCTTACCAGGTCTTGCTCTCATTAGGTAAGCCGGGGTACAGTTGGTAGAACCTACCAGGATGTGGTTGTATAGGTCCACCAGATCAGGCAGTTTCTCAGGCCACAGACTGCGTTCTTCCAGGGGCAATGTTTTCAGAAGATCTATCACCACCTGGTTCATTTTCTCGCAGAGCCCATTGGTTTGCGGATGATAGGGTGTTGTTCTTATCTTCCGGCAGCCATACAGAGTACAGAACTCCTGGAAGACTTCCGCTTCAAAGGCTGGTCCTTGGTCCGTCAGCACCTGCTCTGGGTATCCGTGTGGACGGCAGAAGTGCTGCTGGAAAGCTCTAGCTGCTGTTTGAGCCGTTAAGTCCTTGACCGGGACCACCACCAGGAACCGGGAGTAATGATCTACGATTGTGAGGGCGTAGACATACCAAGATCTGCTTGGAGCCAGTTTCACATGGTCCAGGGCTACCAGTTCCAGTGGCTGTCGGGTGATGATGGGCTGCAAGGGAGTCTTCTGGCTGGCACGGTCCTTCCTTCTTAGGTGGCACGGGCCACAGTCTCTGCACCACCTCTCGATGATTCCTCTCATGCCTACCCAGTGGAACCGCGCACGCAGCAGGAACTCCAGCTTCTTCCATCCGAAGTGCCCAGCTCCGTTGTGGTATGCCTCCAGCACCATAGCCGCGTCTCTTCTTGGCACCACTACTTGCCAGATCAGTTCATGCGTCCGGGAGTTAACCATTCTGCGGCACAACTTCCCCTTGTAAAGGAACAGTCGACTCTTCTCAATCCACAGTTGCTTGGCCTCCTCCGGAGCGTCTGGGTCAAGGCGGGCATCTGGCTGAGTCAGCATCTCCTTCACCAGTCGGACGGCGGGGTCACTGTCTTGCGTTTCCGCCCAGTTGTAATGAGGTAAGGGGTTGAACGTAGCGGATTGCTTACTCCTTACACGGTGGGAATACTGGATAGTCCCATGCCGGTGGAACGCGGGAAGTTCAACTTCTTCCAGTTCCTCTGGATCTTCCCCCACGTCCGGTAGGTTTGGCATTCTGGACAAGGCATCCGTGTTGGTATTGGAGCGTCCTGCCCGGTATTTGATTGTGAACTCAAAGTTGGACAGGCGGGCCATCCATCTCTGCTCCAGGGCACCGAGTCTTGCCGTATCCAGGTGTGTCAACGGGTTGTTATCCGTGTACACGGTGAACCGGGAAGAGGCGAGGTAGTGCTTAAAGCGTTCGGTGACTGCCCACACCACTGCCAGGAATTCTAGCTTGAATGAGCTGTAATTCTCAGGGTTTCTTTCGGTGGGTCGCAGTTTTCGGCTGGCGTAAGCAATTACCCGTTCTTTCCCCTGCTGGATGTGGGACAGTACGGCTCCTAGCCCGATGTTACTTGCGTCGGTGTAGAGGATAAAGGGCTGGCTGTAATCAGGGTACGCCAGGATTTCATCCCCCTTGAGGGCCATCTTCAGCTGGCGGAAGGACTCTTCTTCCAACTTCTCCCATCTGAAGGGCGGCTTCTGGTTCTTGGCCTTCCTGGACTGGCCTATCAGGAGGTCCTGCATAGGAGCTGCCTTTTTGGTGAAACCCGGAATGAACCTTCGGTAGTAGCCTACCAACCCGAGGAACTGCCGCACTTCCTTTACGCTGGAGGGGCTTGGCCATTCCTTAATTGTGGTGATCTTATCAGGGTCGGGAGCCACTCCGTCAGCACTCACCACGTGTCCCAGGTACTGCACCTTTGGTTTCAGGAGGTGACACTTGGAGGGTTTCACCTTCAGGCCGTAGTTTGCCAGGGCTTCGAACACTTCTGCCAGGTGTTTCAGGTGGTCCTCGTAGGTCTTGGAGTAGACGATGACATCGTCCAGGTATAACAGGACCGTCTCAAAGTTTCGGTGTCCCAGACAGCATTCCATCAACCGTTGGAAGGTTCCTGGTGCGTTGCAGAGTCCAAACTGCATGCAGGTAAACTCGCTAAGTCCCATCGGGGTGGTGAATGCGGTCTTCTGCCGGTCCGCCTCTGCTACAGGAACCTGACAGGACCCGCTAGTGAGATCCAAAGTAGAGAAGAAGTTAGCAGATCTTAAAGCAGCCAAAGACTCCTCTATCCTTGGTAAGGGGTACGCATCTTTGTGTGTGATACGGTTGATTTTCCGGTAATCTACACACATTCTCATGGTGTTGTCTTTCTTTTTAACCAAAACCAGTGGAGCTGCCCAGGGGCTACAGCTATCCCTAATTACCCCAGCCTCCTTCATGTCTCTAAGCATCCCCTTGGCGTATTGGTAGTGTGCAGGGGGTACGGGTCGGTATCTCTCCTTTATGGGAGGATGGTCTCCCGTGGGGATATGGTGTTCTACCCCCTTTACTCGCCCGAAGTCTAACGGGTGTTTACTAAACACTCTCTCGTACTCTTGAACCACCCGATAGACTCCCTGTTTCTGGTGTGAGGGAGTGGAGTCAGTACCCAAATGTAGTTGCTGACACCAGTCCTCTATTGTTTTCTTAGAGCCGTTACCTTCCTCTGGTTGAGATGGAGGCAAGGGTTCCACGGCCTGTACAGAATTCTGGTTTATGGTGAACAATTTAGCTAGCGTGGCATACCGGGGCAGGTGTACTTCTCTCTTCCCGATGTTTATTATGCGAACGGGCACCCTCCCATGGCGTACATCAACCACCCCCCGTGCTGTCAAAATGGTGGGCCTACTGTCTGAGTAGACGGGTTCTACCATTGCTTGGTAGTCTCTACCTCTTAGACCAATAGCTGCCCGGCACCAAATCATCATTTCACTTTTTGGGGGCATGGCAATAGGGAAAGGGTCACACATTCTCACGCTTCCAATCTCACCACCGGAGAGTTCCACCTGTTGCCGCCGCATCAGTGCCCGGATCTCTTTTTGGAGCACTCGCTGCTGGCCGGAGCTGGCGTTCTTGGCAACCTGCTGTAAAATGAAAATCACCTCTGCAAGACAATTTTCAATCACATTAGTTCCAAGCGTTATCTTTGGGTGACTCTCGCGCTTGTCAATGTCTACAATGATCAGTCCCTGTGCTGCCAGTTCGACTCTACCGATTTTAATGGTCATCTCTTTGAATCCGATCTGTGGCACGGGTTGACCATTGCTGGCGATGATACTCAAGTCGTCGTCAGGGTAGCGGGTTATATCCGAGTCATTCCAGTACTGCTTGAAGAGCACGTACGGGATGGTGGTGACCTGTGACCCGGTGTCAAGTAGGGCACTCATAGGAATGCCATCCAGTACCACAGGCAAGACTGGACGTCCTCCCACATATTTGTCACGCCAGTTCGATGGGCCTGGTGATCTTATTCCTAGGGGTTGGCCCTCTACCCGAGGTTGTGCCAGTTTAAAGGACAGTACCTTGCCATATGTCCGGGTTGATTGCAGCGGCGGCAGATGGGCTGTCCGTCCTCGTTGTATCGGTCGCTGGGTCTTCCTCTGGCCGGTGGGGTCCTCCTTGGTCGACGCCACGGGATGTCCTCCGGTCCGGATGCCAGCTGGATCTTCCCTGGAGCAACAACCTGTAAAGACTGCACAGTTCGGGTTAGCGCAGCTACGCTTTTAGCTAGCTCTTGGACCTGATGGTGCAGGTCTGGAGCCGGGTCATTGTTCAAAGCCTGCGCATCAGCCCCCACAGGCCCTGCCGACAAGGGCGCCGCCTCCTGGTGGTAAGCGGTAGTAGGGCGCCTGTGGGTCACAACGCCACCCGGTGCCGGTTCTCGGAGCACCCGAATGGCTCTGTCCTTGAACTGTGCAAAGTCCAGATGAGGATCCTGTAAGGCCATTGCCCGCAACTTGGTTCGGTGGGCATTGCAATATAGTCCCTCTATAAATTGTTCGGTCAACAGCCTGTCCTCGTTTCCCACGCCGTCAGGGTCGGTCTGCTTAATGGCTCTCAGGGCCTCTTGTAGGTTTAGTGCATAGTCCCTTATATTCTCATGTGCTCGCTGTTTGCACCCGTAGAATCTAAGCTTAATCTCAGCTGAGGTGCGGGTATCAAAGGTGTCCTTCAGCCGGGTTAATATCCCTGCGACAGTCCTCCTCCCAGGCGGCCAGGACTTTACCTCCCTTTGGGCTGCCCCGGTTAGTTGGGCCACCAGGATGCTCACTTTTTGCTCTTCTGTGAGGGGGTACACCTGGAAGAGGCTATCCAGCTTTTCTCTAAAGTCATTCAGGGTATGTGACTCCCCTGAGTACTGGGGTAGCCAGGCTGCCCCCGGGATATAGGGCATAGTGAAAGGCATGACCGCAGCAGCGGTGGCGCTGGCGGTGGCTGCGGCAGTGAAGCTCTCCTCCGTATCCGACATCTTCCTCCCCCCTAGTGGACCGTGGCCTACCTTGCGATGATCCTCTTCCGTAGGCCGCGGCTCCGCAGTGGATCGTCAGGGTCGAGGACCTTCCGTCGCACTCCTATGACGTCGGCGTCTGCTGGGCTCCTTCCAGGACCTTACGCAACGTCCGGACGTGAGGCGGGGCTTCAGTTCTCGCCGGTGACTCGGGGCCTTCTGGTAGCTTCCGCTCCACGACGGCGGTGCTGGTCCCTTGCGTGTGACCGTGCCTTCGGGTTTCTTGGCCAGAGGACCTGAAATCCCCTGCCGGGCGGTTTCTGCTGCTGGGTAAGGATTACTCCCCACAGCCTCGGACTCCGGGTCCGGTAAGAACTCTTCAATCAGGGCGAGCTCTACAGCTTCCAGCCCCTGATCTCTTTTAGCACAGCTCCCACACAGCTCCTGATCTTTCTTGCTCCTAAAGCTGCTCCACTACAGACCAGACTGTGTCTCTGTCTGTGTTCTCTCACTCTCTTCTAACCCTGCCTCAGCCCCAGCTTTATATAGGGGAAGTTCTTCCCCTCCCAGGACTGGGCAGGAGGTGTGGCATGCATAGGATGTCTGACCAGGAAACCTCCCACCTGCTCACAGACGTAATATTGCTATTACTGTGGAAACCAGACCCCTGGGGTGCCACACTTCCGGCGCAACTTCAGATACCGCTCAATATACAGTGATCGGCAGCTGTAACAACGCCCCGGCACTGACTGACAGCTCAGCAGTACATCAGTACAGATCCGGCTGTCAGTCTTTACAGGGAGCGGTTACAGGGGCCGCTTAGCCGGCTGTCAGTCAGTGCCAGGGTGCGGTTATAGCCGCCGCTCACTATGTACTGAACAATGACTGAAGCCACGCCGGCCGCGCCTCTATGACTGAAAGCTGGAGGCTGCCGTGGGGAATAAAGTGCATTTCCTCCCGGTAGCCGGCCTTTCAGTAAGACGCCCGGCAGCTTTATAAACCTGCAGATTAACCCCATATCTGCAGGTTAATAGCGTTTAGGGACATGACAGGTTCCCTTTAAAGTATAGAGTGAAAACCACCGGTGGCAGAGCTTCACCAAGGACAACTCACCGGCGTCTAAATGATGTGCACATACCCTTAGGCTACGTTCTCACAATGAGTTTTGGGTGAGTTTTTTATGCTGTATATTTTCGAAAAAAATTCAAGTAACCTATTTTACTTAATGGGGCAGAAAATCTGCTATATCTAAAACTCACTAGAAGCTCATTGTGGGGACGTAGTCTTATACCTCGAAAATCAGAGGGTCCGAGTCATCATTTTGCTTGTTTTTTTAACAATTGATAGCATGTGAACCCCTCTTAGTAATCCTGCAAAACCTTTACTAAAATCTGTGCTGTGCCGTCATAGGGCCCAATACAACATTGTATTTTTTCAAGTCCCTTTTCTCTTTTGTATCATTTGATTTTTTTGTGCCAAATTCCTGAAAGTGGCGCACCTGGTTCATGGATTTTGCCCAAAATCAAAACTGTATTTTTTTTGTCTTTAAACCTTTTTGTGTCTTTGTATCGCAAAAAAGTGGCATGCTAAAATGTTGCAAAGTTTGTGCAAAAAAACCTCCCGGACTACAGAACACAAAATCACTTGAAATATATTTGAGTAAAAATGTGACAACTTTTTAAAAAGTCACAATTAGATAATTAGCCGGAAACCCCATAATGATCAATGAAAAAAAAGGGAACGCTGCAGACTTCAAAAAGGCGCAAATTAAAAGAAGAACAAGGCGCAAATGAAAAACACTAAAAACTAGAAAAAAAAGGTGCAAATACACTAATGAATTGTCCCATAGCTTTATAACAGTGCCATAATATGCAGCTTGTGTTGGAACACCCCCCATTATAAAGGGGAACGTGACATCTAGTAGTCGGGTGGTATTACATTTCCAGGAACAGCACAATATGGAGGTCACAGAAGATACATGAACTGTTCCTTCATGGAGGATATTTTATAAAATGAACACGCGGTATCTATACGCTATGGGGGAGTCACTTACATGAGGGTCCGCATGGTCCATAGCAATCTTGTGGAGGTCCAGCAGAGCCTTATTTACGCCCTTTTCAATTTTCAAGGCATTCTCCATAGCATTGGTGCCATTCCCCCATTCATCGGCCTCAGATTTGTGGAGCAAAAATGGACAAAACATTTCATTAATGGCGGATAAATAACGACTTCTATCTACGGATATCTACGCACAACCTGAAGTGACATTCCCTCCAGGTTTCATAATTTCACCTGATTTGTACCTTACAGTCCAAGTGTTTTCATCATCTAGGTAGATCCAGGTATGGGAGTAAGTTAGTAGCAGCGAGGGCTTCATGCTTCTTGGAGGACCAATACCGGCTTGGGATATTTTTATGGACGTTATTCCATAATGTCTACAAGTCTCAAAAACTCTATTTCTTCAGAGCAGATGTCCGTCCTGACAGACTATTGACCAACATCTGCTAATTGGCTGCAGAGGACATAACAAGTCATAGCAATGTCCGGAAAAAGCGGTGCTGAAGTCCTAAATGTAATAAGCTGGGGATGTGCAGTAGTGGACAACCCCTTTAATGAACTTGATTACTTAAAGGGGATGTCCACTAATCAGACAACCCCTTCTAAATCCCTATGTTTCTCCCCAGTAAAATAACACTTATATTCACCTTCGGTGTTGGTGTTGTACCAGCTGTCTCGGCACTGGCTCTCCCGGGGCTCATGTCACATAACAATGGCACTGGCATACCGCTAATAATGGCAGACCCCACAGCTGCTTTGCAACTGTGAGACAGGTGGCGATGTCAGCACAGGCATCGGGCCCCCCGCATCCAGCATCACACTTTCAACTGTATCCACATTCTGGATGCAGATACAATTGAAAGGAATGATGGAGGAGGGAACCGTCTGCTCCCTCCTCCATCATTCTCCTCTGTGCTTCTGATGTCTCAGCTCAGTGGACGTGATAACGTCCCAAAATCGCGTCCACTGTGCCGAGCTGAGCATAGTTTCAAACCACATGCTGCAAAGACCAGAACAGCAGGGGAATGGGGAGAGGTGAGTATTTTTTTTTTAATTAACAAGTAGTTTGTGAGGGCCATCATATTATTTGGAGGGCAAACTGGAAGGCCATGATACTATTTGTAGGGCTACTTGGAGGCCATCATATTATTTGAAGGGTTATTTGGGGGGCATCATCATATTTGGGGTGCTAAAATACTAATTTTAGGGCTGTCTTGGGGACCATCATACTATTTGGAGAACTATGTGGGGGCCATCATTCTACTATTTGGAGGATTATGTGGGGAGCATCATACTATTTGTAGTGCTCTGTGGGGGCCATTATACTACTATTTGAATGGCTATGTGTCAGGCTATCATACTATTTGGAGGGCTATGTGGGGACCGTTCTATTATTTGAAGAGCTGTATGGGGACTATTATACTATTTGGAGGCCTATGTGGGGTCCATTATATTATTTGGAGGGCTGGGTGGGGACTATTATATTGTTTAGAGGCTTATGTGAGGACTATTATTTTATTTGGAGCGTTGTGTTTGGGCCATTATACTATTTGGAGGGCTGTGTGGTGAGGGGCATTATACTGTATAAGTGGCTGATGGGGGTCATTATACTGCTTGGGTGGATAGTGGGGGCCATTACACTGTATGAGGACCATTATACAGTGTGGAGGGCTGTGCGGGGTCCATTATACTGTGTGGAGGGTTATGCGGGGGCCATCATACTGTGTAGAGGTCACTGGGGTTTATCATACTTTGCGGGGGTACTGTAGAGTCATCATACTGTATGTGTGGAGGGTACAGTGGAGAAATTCACTGTGGGGGTATCTTACTGTGTTTGGGGGCACATTTTTGGCCATTAAAGGAGTATCTTAGTACGTGGGAACACTAGGGGGCTTCAATTGGGGCAAAATTACTATGGAAGGGTTGCAAACTTGTGAGGTATGCTCTTCTGTGACCCCGCTGAATATTAATGTTTTTTTGTGGGGGCTTAATTATTACTTCTGCTATGGGACCCCATGATTTCCATGTATGCTCAGGGAAGGTGATAAATCATAAATTAGCTGAATGGAGCTCAAAAGAATAAAAACAAGAGTAGTTACTTCTCCAGTCAGATCAAACTCACTGATGATATCCCAGTTAACTCATTCTGCAGCCAGCAATAGAAATCTTGCTTTAATCTGTTCATATAATCTTATATTTGTGATTCTGCTATTACTATGATGTGGCGTTCTCATCGCAGGCGTTGATACCATGTAAAGGCCTCATACAGGGTCGGACTGGGGTGCCTAGGGCCCACCAGGAGAATTGACTCTAGGGGTCCACACTACAGCATCCATAAACGGTTGTATTACTCGTTCATTTTTCGGCCTCTCCCACTAAAACGTGTGCCTTTTAGCAAACTATACAGTGTGTAAAAGAGAACTGTATTGTGTAGTGCACTATATCAAAGTGTTTCTTGTTAACCAACTTATTTATTGTAGTTAACAGAATCTGTAATTTACAATCAGTAGCGGTTTTTCTTACACATGGCCATTCCTTGTCCTAGGTAAACCACCCAGTCCCTCAGCCAACTTAAACAATTTTCAAAGTGAAGAAAAAGTCATAATCACACAGCCTCACTGCGCATGCGCTTTAACGCGCTATGTTCCCAGAGCATGCGCAGTGAATCTGGTAATCACAGAGCCTCACTGCGCAGGCGGCCGGACATCTACAAGTGCGCCTGCGTCCCACAATATCAGCGCTGGTCAGGAACAGGATTCAAATACATGGACGGCGCCAGCAGTGAGTGAATGCTGCGCTCGCCCTTGACTGAATATGACAAGCACGCCCCTATGATTGAAAAGGCAGGTAGGATATAAGTAGGGCCGGCGTCAGCACCCGGCGCACCCGGGCAAGTGCCGGGGCCCTGAGCAGGCAGGGGGGCCCACTGGCGGTCGCGCACCCCGTTGGGCTATGGGCGGAGGAGAGCGGTGTCAGCGCCCGCCCTTCTCCCCCGCTTGCTCAGGGCCCCGGCAGCCGGATACTTACCTCTCCCCGTGCCTCTGCAGATCCGCCGTCTTCCTGCTCTGCACTCTCTGTGACGTCTCAGGTCAGAGGGTGCGGTGAAGTCTTTCCACCGCGCCCTCCCCCTGAGCTGTCACAGGGAGCACAGAGCGGAAAGACGCCGCCAACGCTGGAGTCCCGACCCGAGCAGCTGCAGCAGGTGAGGAGGGAGGTGAGTATTTGATTTTTTTTTTAATGTATGGAGGCATGGGGCATAATATGGGGGGGGGGTGACATCCTGCATGGGGCATAATATGGGGGGGTGACATCCTGCATGGGGCATTATAAAGAGAGGGGGGGTGACAT